>NC_133330.1:203847223-204127223 GCF_042186555.1 Aquarana catesbeiana
CGAAGCGGAAGAATCCTATGGCTGCTACTTAGCCAGCAGGCTTCTTCAGATGAATAGGGAGCAGCGCCTCATTTGTGAGCGCCTATTTGGGGAAACAATCCATAAGGGGCTGCAGGGCACGCTAACACAAAACACCCAACTACATGAGGCAGCCCCCCCTCCTCCTCCTCCTCCTCCTCCTGCCACAACTGAAACACCAGAGCCACAGCCTCAAAAGAAGGCTACAGGGAAGGCTGCAGGGCAGCGTGGAGGAAAGGCTGCAGGGAAGAGAAGAAAATGATGACCTGGGTTCAGTCTGGTCTGACAGAAGACGCAGGCTGTTGTAGGACCACAGTCTGGGGACATCTAGATCATCTGCTGGTGCTGTTGATCTCTGGGATTCTTGGACCAGATTGTGCTCCCTCTTATATGGACTCCTCAAGATCCCAATTTTCTGGTACACCGACTTTTTCCAGCGTTGACTTCCTCTTTATTTTATTTTGACCATGAATAAATGGATATTTTTTGAGTTTAGCAAAAGACTTTATGTGTTTTCTTTGAAATCATTGATTTTACACACAATGTTAAATTAACAAGGGACAACAATCTCATTGAGTTTGAAAAAAAACACACCAAAAATACATTACTAATGTTAATAATGTTCAAGTGGTAAGTCTTGAAAATCAAAAAAATTACGTAACCAAAAACGGTGCTTTGGGTTAACTTTATCTAAAAACTAAAAAATAAACACTATAAAAAAAAAAAATAATAATGGGTTCTTTGTGTTAACTTTACAAACCTAAAAAAAAAAAAAAAAAAAAAAAAAGGGGGAAAAAGTATTATTAGTATGGAAACATTGTTTTAAAAAGGCATACTATATCATTCATGAGATCAAAGAGAAAAAGAATCCAGAAATCAGTTTGGGAGAACTCTGATTATGAACAGCAAAACACCTTCGTTCTTTAGAGCCTTCGTAAAGAAGAAATAAAATGCGCTGCATTGAACGATCACAGATTTTGCAGCGTGATGAATGTGCTACCTACAATACGAACACTAGTTTTACTAGACCGAGTGCTTCCGTTTAGTTTTTGCTTATGAGCATGCGTCGTTTTTTTGTCCGTCGGACTAGCATACAGACGAGCGGACTTCGGGGTCCGTCGTACTTACGACGTAAAGATTTGAAGCATGCTTCAAATCTAAAGTCCGTCGGATTTTAGGCTAAAAAAGTCCGTTGAAAGTCCGGAGAAGCCCACACACGATCGGATTACCAGCCAGCTTTAGTCCGTCAGCGTCCGTTGGACTTTTGTAGACGAAAAGTCCGACCGTGTGTACGCGGCATTAGTGTGTCTGTATCTGGCAGGCCCCCTCTTGTGCCCTCACTCACCAGAAAGCCCAACCCCTGCAGGGGTGAAGGGCATGAATCAATCCTGTGGCCGGAATGCTGGAGTCCCAGGATCCCCCTCTCAGGTTCAACGAGCCCCTTCCCACTGGATCCACGTTGTTCTTACATAAGTATCCACCGGAACAAAATATGTGTGGAGAAACAAGGAATCCACATGGTGTAAGTCCGTTAAAAAGAGTTTATTGTTCAAAAAAAATGATAAATAAGTTTAAAAACGGGAGCTGACAGTGCTCGCCTAGCAAAAACAAAAAACGGATGGTGTCTAGGCAGCGAGGTGACGGCGTGCGTTCCACCGGCCTGGCTGCCGAAACTGGAAGTGCAGAGTCAGAACGTGAAAGCGACGTGTGCGTACCGTATGGCCACGCCTTACGCGTTTCGTCATCAAGACGTCATCTGAGGCGCGGCCATCTTGGTACGCCACACGTCTTAAATAGTACAAGGAGGCGCCGCAGTGTCCAATCACAGAGAGCTAATGGTGACGTCCCATCCACTCAGCGGGGAAGCAATGTAATAGCTAAAGGGGAGGGGGGAACCAACCCAATGTAGATGAAGAAAAACATCCCCTGGTGGAGAACAGTGAAATAGCAAGATCGGGTGCCTCCGTATAATAATACAATATAACATCATGGTAAGCCACAATACAGCAAGGACATACGGGCGAAAGTTGGCCCAATACATGATGCCCACTATATAACCAATGGCAATATAAAAATATTTAATACCAGTGTAAAATGTGACAATTATAAAAAATGACAATTAGAAAAAATTATTAAAAAATTAAAAAATTATTTTGAACATTGAAATCCTAATACATGAAAAAATCTTTTTTTATAAATTGCACAAAAAATGTGATATCAGAATTAAAAGTGAAAATTTGTGATGGATAAAGAATATCCATACCAGTTTGAGGTCAGGAAAAAATGTAGCACCTGGAACTACCAACATGGTTTATATACATATGTGCCCTCATTATTGCACCCACCAGCATCGATGTAAAAATAAATACTGTGTTAGTACCAGAGGATGTATCATATCCCTGTTACCAAGGTGAAATTCATCAAAAGTCCAGTGTATGAAAAAAGGAGTAAGTATGGAGGGATTAGTGTCATCAATTTGTAAATATATAGATAAGATAAATGAAATCAAGAAAAATAAATAAAATGAAAATAAAAATGAAAAAAATAAATAAAAATAAAAATAAAAATAAAAATACGAGTAGAGATGAAATGTGCCAGGATAAAACATGAGCTAATGTGATGTTTTAGTAATAAAATATTGTATATACAACAAGGTGTGGAGAAAACTCCCATATAATATCATATGGAGAAAATAAGCCCATGTGTTTAAAGGTACATGACTCAGACGAAGGACATCAACATCCCCCATACCATCCGATGTGGGAGGTGGCACAAACCCCCCCCGTCCCATATGGGGACTATGATCTTCACTAGATACAGGGGTTTATTCATCCCCGGGGGCAGACCACATCTCAATATGAAGGAGAACCCCATTTTTATATGTAACCAAACACGGTACCTATTGTAAAAAGGTATACACTAATGTTCCAAAAAACGAGTAATTAAAAGTTGGATAGAAAACAGTTTAAATCAATATCCACATTGAGACCTCTAGGGACCAGGCTATCCAATAAAAATATCCATCTGGTCTTGTTTTGGGATATCAGTTTTTTCCTACTACCTCCCCTCCAATTTTCCTTAATGGTATCAATGCCATAAAAAATCAGGCCTGATGGATCTCTATGGTGGTGTTCATCAAAATGTCTGGAGAGGTTGTGTTTAGGAAACCCCTTCCTGATGTTATTGATGTATTCTCTGATACGTACACACAAAGGTCTCGTAGTCCTGCCCACATATTGTAGTCGGCAAGGACATTCGATAACATAGGTCACATGCGTGGTGTTACAAGTAATTAGTTCTCTAATATCATATTCCTTGCCATTTCTTGAGTGGAATGAGAGTCTCTTATTCGGTTGTTTCCTGCTGACCCGACAGGCCAGACATTTGCGGCATCTAAAAAAACCTCTCATATCAGAAAATAATTTGATGTTTTTCGGGGGATCGATCACATTATGGACTAGGTGGTTTCTCAAGGTAGGTGCCCTTCTATAGATACAAGTTTTTTGGGTGAGGATTTTACCCAAGGTTCTATCTGATTTTAAAATGGGCCAATATTTCCTCACTATGTGCTCTATAGTCCGATATTGGTTATTAAAGCCGGTGATAAAAGCAACATCACGCGGCCATACGGTACGCACACGTCGCTTTCACGTTCTGACTCTGCACTTCTGGTTTCGGCAGCCAGGCCGGTGGAATGCACGCCGTCACCTCGCTGCCTAGACACCATCCGTTTTTTGTTTTTGCTAGGCGAGCACTGTCAGCTCCCGATTTTAAACTTATTTATCATTTTTTTGAACAATAAACTCTTTTTAACGGACTTACACCATGTGGATTCCTTGTTTCTCCACACATATTTTGTTCCGGTGGATACTTATGTAAGAACAACGTGGATCCAGTGGGAAGGGGCTCGTTGAACCTGAGAGGGGGATCCTGGGACTCCAGCATTCCGGCCACAGGATTGATTCATGCCCTTCACCCCTGCAGGGGTTGGGCTTTCTGGTGAGTGAGGGCACAAGAGGGGGCCTGCCAGATACGGACACACTAACACTGAAACTAGCTGGGGATCACACACCTGTCTGATATATCTTCATTGGACAATTTATATTGGACGTTTTTGAGTGCATCACATATTTATTCATATATCTGTTTGATTGCACATATTTATTAATTAATATCCTAATTTTTTGATCAATTCACCTTTCACATACATTTTCACTTTTTTATTTATCTTCTAATATTTAATTCAGGATGATCACAGATGTTTATTTGGATCACTTACATGTATATTTTATGCATTGTGTATGATATTTGGGACATGAGTGGGAATTTTAATGTTGTTATCACTTTTTATGTCATTTTTATGTCATTTTTATCCACTCTGTACCATGTATGATTTTGCGTTTTTTCACTTTTGGTAGTGACTTGCATATTTACACCTTCTGTTATTAACTTAAGGGATTAATTCATAGGATTTTAGTTAGAATCTTCACACACTTTGGTGCACACCGCACATTTATTGTTTATTACTTTCATAAATTATATTTTTATTTTTTATTTTTTATTCATATTTTCTTTTTCTCATTTTCTGGTGGGCTGTGGTTGGGTTTTTTGATTTTTCCATTATCTGTGAACAGTGCCATTCCCCTATTAGAATACTTTGGTTTTGTGGATTTCACTTTGGTGTTTCCATTCTGCTTGGGGGGCTGCAGTTCCTTGTTATTATTGATCCTAAGCGTGGAATACTTGATTTCTATCTTCCTCTGCTGCGTGTGCAGCCGCTGCAGCATGGCCAACGTTGAGTTCCACCTGGTGGGCATGTCACAGATTAGGTGGTTCTTGGGCAGGTTAAACTCCTTTTGGAGGTCCGTCAGCCGAGCAATGGCATTATATGACCGGCGGAAATGCACACAGACTTTCCTGGCCTGCCTCAGGACATCCTGTAAGCCCAGGTACCTGCCCAAGAACCGCTGCACCACCAAGTTAAGGACGTGAGCCAAACAGGGCACATTGGTCATTTGTCCCTGTCGGAGGGCAGAGAGGAGGTTGGTGCCATTGTCACAAACCACCATTCCTGCCTTAAGTTGGCGTGGCGTCAACCACCTCTGAACCTGCCCCTGCAGAGCTGACAGAACCTCTGCCCCAGTGTGGCTCCTGTCCCCCAAGCACACCAGCTCAAGCACCGCATGGCATCTTTTGGCCTGCGTACTTGCGTAGCCCCTTGAACGGCTACGGAGCACCGCTGGTTCCGAGGACAAAGCACAGGAAGATGCCATGGAGGAAGAAGAAGAGGAGGGGTGGAGGAGAGAGGTGTGTCACAATCATTAGCATTTTGGAGGCGTTGTGGCGGAACAACCTCCAACACTACTGCACCTTGTCCTGCATCCTTCCCAGCTGCCAGCAGAGTCACCCAATGTGCCGTGAAACTTAGGTAACGTCCCTGTCCATGCCTGCTGGACCATGAGTCAGCAGTAATATGCACCTTACCGCTGACCGCCCTGTCCAGCGAGGCATGGACATTGCCTTCCACATGCCGGTAGAGAGCCGGAATCGCCTTCCGTGAGAAAAAGTGGCGTTTGGGTACCTGCCACTGAGGAACCGCACATTCCACAAACTCACGGAAGGGGGCAGAGTCTACCAACTGAAAAGGCAGCAGTTGAAGTGCTAGCAATTTTGCCAAGCTAGCATTCAACCGCTGGGCATGTGGATGGCTGGGAGCAAACTTCTTTCGGCGGTGCAGCAGCTGGGGCAGGGAAATTTGCCTGGTACAATCTGACGTCGGTGTACCAAAAGCAGATTGCCCACAAGTACTTGGCTGTGACACACCTAATTCTACACCTTCATTCCTCTCAGTGCAGGTCTCAGAGAGGACTGAAGGTATAGTGGGGTTGGAGATCTCAGCTGATGAGAAGCAAGGAGAGGTCCTCTTTGTTCTTTGGTGTGGGTCTTTTAGATACACTTGCCAACGAACTGCATGGCAGGTCAACATATGTCTGGTCAAGCATGTGGTACCCAAGCGGGGGATGTTTTGGCCATGCGAGATACGCTTGAGACATATGTTGCAAATAGCAGCGGTGCGATCTGATGCACTCGTCTCAAAAAAGGCCCACACCAAAGAACTTTTTGAATAACGCGCAGAGACTGCAGCGCCCTGCACATGTGGAGCTTTGGGGTGTGATGCAGTCAAGGTGCTGCCCTTAGGCTGGCCCCTGGAGGGCATCCTGCCTCGTTGGTGATGTGCCGCCTCCTCCTCCTCCTCTCTCCTATCAGGCACCCACGTTGAGTCAGTGACCTCATCATCCCCTCCCTCCTCATCACTGGAGCAAACCTGGCAGTATGCTGCAGCAGGGGGAGCATGACTGCCAGATTGCTGTCCTTCTTGGGCACCCCCTCTCTCCGTGCTCACGTTACTGCCTTCATCGAGCTCAGTATCATCATCAGAGCCTTCCAAACGCTGGGCATCCTCCTGGAGCATGTACCCAACACTGTGGTCAAACAGTTCGAGGGACTCCTCAGGAGGACATGGTGGGGCTAGGGAAGGAGTCACTGATGACATTGAGCCAAGGGAAGAGGCCGCTGCTTTGCCAGACAAAGTACCCTGGGCATGGGTGGGAGAGGATGAGGAGGATGAGGACGGCTTGGTCATCCACTCGACCAAGTCTTCCGCATGTTGCGGCTCAACATGGCCAGCTGCCGAAAAAAAGGCCAAGCGTGTCCCACGGCCACGTGCTGATGAGGATGCACCGTCTCCACGACCAGCACTAGACACAGAGCCTGCTTGCCCTCTCTTATTGGCTTGTGACTGTCTGCCTCTCCTTCTTGGCCTTCCAGACATACTAATGGCCTGTAGCTGCACTAAGCTGGGATATATATATATGTATATGTACTGATACTGCAGCTAGCAAAATCAACTGCCTGCCTGTAGTATGAGAACATCACCAACCTTCTACAGGTAGCTTTAGCTGAACACTGTGCAGAGCTCGCAAAAAACTAACTTGTAGCTTTTTTAGCTGCCTGCGGTAGTGATAGGACCAGGAAAACACCACCAAACTTCTACAGGTAGCTTTAGCTGAACACTGTGCAGAGCTCACAAAAAAATAACTTGTAGGTTTAGCTGGACACTGTGAGGAGGACGCACCACACTAACTTGTAGTTTTAGCTGAACACTGTGAGCAGGACGCACCGCACTAACTTGTAGGTTTAGCTGAACACTGTGAGGTGGACGCACCGCACTAACGTGTAGTTTTAGCTGAACACTGTGAGGTGGATGCACCACACTAACTTGTAGTTTTAGCTGAACACTGTGAGCAGGACACACTGCACTAACTGTAAATAGTCTAGCTGCCTGACTGTGGTACTAATAGGATCAAAAGAACACCAGCAATTTTCTTCAGGTAGCTGTAAATACTGTAACAAGACAAGCCTGCCTGTCAGTAGGAAGATAACAGGAACGGATCTAGCTGAACACTGTGAGCAGGACGCACTGCACTAACTTGTAGCTTTAGATGAACACTGTGCAGAGGTCTCACTACACTAACTTGTAGGTTTAGCTGAACACTGTGAGCAGGACGCACCGCACTAACTTCTAGGTTTAGCTGAACACTGTGAGGTGGACGTACCACACTAACTTGTAGTTTTAGCTGAACACTGTGAGCAGGACACACTGCACTAACTGTAAATAGTCTATCTGCCTGACTGTGGTACTAATAGGATCAAAAGAACACCAGCAATTTTCTTCAGGTAGCTGTAAATACTGTAACAAGACAAGCCTGCCTGTCAGTAAGAAGATAACAGGAATGGATCTAGCTGAACACTGTGAGCAGGACGCACTGCACTAACTTGTAGCTTTAAATGAACACTGTGCAGAGGTCTCACTACGCTAACTTGTAGGTTTAGCTGAACACTGTGAGGAGGACGCACAGCACTAACTTGTAGTTTTAGCTGAACACTGTGAGCAGGACGCACCGCACTAACTTCTAGGTTTAGCTGAACACTGTGAGGTGGACGCACCACACTAACTTGTAGGTTTAGCTGAACACTGTGAGCAGGACGCACCCCACTAACTTGTAGTTTTAGCTGAACACTGTGAGCAGGACGCACTGCACTAACTGTAAATAGTCTAGCTGCCTGACTGTGGTACTAATAGGATCAAAAGAACACCAGCAATTTTCTTCAGGTAGCTGTAAATACTGTAACAAGACAAGCCTGCCTGTCAGTAAGAAGATAACAGGAACGGATCTAGCTGAACACTGTGAGCAGGACGCACCGCACTAACTTGTAGGTTTAGCTGAACACTGCGAGGTGGACGCACCACACTAACTTGTAGGTTTAGCTGAACACTGTGAGCAGGACGCACTGCACTAACTGTAAATAGTCTAGCTGTCTGACTGTGGTACTAATAGGATCAAAAGAACACCAGCAATTTTCTTCAGGTAGCTGTAAATACTGTAACAAGACAAGCCTGCCTGTCAGTAAGAAGATAACAGGAACGGATCTAGCTGAACACTGTGAGCAGGACGTACTGCACTAACTTGTAGCTTTAGATGAACACTGTGCAGAGGTCTCACTACGCTAACTTGTAAGTTTAGCTGAACACTGTGAGGAGGACGCACAGCACTAACTTGCAGTTTTAGCTGAACACTGTGAGCAGGACGCACCGCACTAACTTCTAGGTTTAGCTGAACACTGTGAGGTGGATGCACCGCACTAACTTGTAGTTTTAGCTGAACACTGTGAGCAGGACGCACCGCACTAACTTGTAGGTTTAGCTGAACACTGTGAGGTGGACGCACCACACTAACTTGTAGGTTTAGCTGAACACTGTGAGCAGGACGCACCCCACTAACTTGTAGTTTTAGCTGAACACTGTGAGCAGGACGCACCGCACTAACTTGTAGGTTTAGCTGAACACTGTGAGGTGGACGCACCACACTAACTTGTAGGTTTAGCTGAACACTGTGAGCAGGACGCACCCCACTAACTTGTAGGTTTAGCTAAACACTGTGAGCAGGACGCACCCCACTAACTTGTAGTTTTAGCTGAACACTGTGAGCAGGACGCACTGCACTAACTGTAAATAGTCTAGCTGCCTGTCTGTGGTACTAATAAGATCAAAAGAACACCAGCAATTTTCTTCAGGTAGCTGTAAATACTGTAACAAGACAAGCCTGCCTGTCAGTAAGAAGATAACAGGAACGGATCTAGCTAAACTGAATACAGTGTATATATATATATATATATATATATATACATATATATATATATATATATGCAACACCTGGGATGCATATATATACACAATACACTGTAAGTGCAGCTAACTGACTGACTGTTCTGCCTAATCTATCTAACTCAAATCAAACGACACTGTCTGTCTCTCTCTCTATCTATGAACGCCGGAACACACACTACACAGGGCCACCGTGCAGGTGGCCTTATATAGTGTGGGGCGTGTGCTAAATCCCCTGAGCCATAATTGGCCAAAGCCTCCTTGGCTTTGGCCAATTACGGCTCTCTGTTCAGACGGCGCGGTGATTGGCTAAGCATGCGGGTCATAGTGCATGCTTGGCCAATCATCAGCCAGCAATGCACTGCGATGCCGCAGTGAATTATGGGCCGTGACGCGCCACACGAATTTGGCGCGAACGGCCCATATCGTTCGCAATTCGACGAACGGAACGAACAGACGATGTTCGAGTTGAACATGGGTTCGACTCAAACACGAAGCTCATCCCTACGTATGAGAAGGAAGCTTTATTGCAAGTTAATGAAGAGATTGCATCTCTAAAAAAAGATTTGTCGTCACACTTTTCTTCTCTGTCTCTGTGACACTTTGAATCAGGACCTTAGGCAAATATACAGAATTTGGAATCACAAATTATGGAAACAAAAAGATTGAAGTTCCTATGTGATCTCAAAGATTATGAGGACTGAACTGTCTATGTGCACCGAAACCGCAAATTTCCTCGTTCTATTCTAAAAAAAAAGGAGACTGGGCTCTACAGCAGAGAAAAGAGTTAACTTTAGTTCGCCAGAGCCATCTGATACTCAATCTGAGTTGTCCAGTCTGATGACAGCTCTTCCTTTTTGATTAATCATCGAACTATGATCTCTACTTTAGAAAGTTAAGAATTTGAATCTGAGAAGGGCTCCAATGGGATTGAGAACAGTCTCATTTCCACTGGAGACAAGTATTTTTATCCCATTCAGGCTAGGAGTGAGGTGGTGTACACCTTCCAACAGATAGTTGAGAGGGAGTTGAACAAATTGAAAGAGCAGTCAGGATCATATCATGTCAGGCATAATCTTAGTAAAGAGGAACATAATGCTCTGCAAAATCTAAAAAATAGAACTGACATAATAATTCACCAAGTGGATAAAGGTGGAGCAGTAGTAAATCTGGATACAGAGAAATACAGATTAGAAGCACTAAGACAGCTTAACCACATGCCGACCGGGCCATAGCCAAAAGATGGCTACAGCGCGGTCGGCTTATCCTGGGCAGGCGTCCATGGATGTCCTCCCAGAATACTGCTCTCGCGCGCCCCCTGGGGTGCGCACCCGAGAACTTCCGTGACCGCCGTGTCCAGAGGACCCGGCGCATCACGGTGAATGGCCACTGTTTGTGGCCGTTTACCATGTGATCGCTCCATCAAATGACGGAGCGATCACATGTAAACAAACCGGCGTCATGTCATGACGCCGGTTCCTCCCTCCCCTCTGTGTACCGATCGGTACAGAGGGTGAGGAGTGGGGGAGGGATCGGATGGTAGCAGCATTGTGGGCTGCATCTGTAGTGCCCACAACGCTGCTCTGTGACAAATACAGTCACATCCAGCCATCCATCCATCCATGCTCAGCCATCCCTCCATACTATAATACTCTGCAATACCCCACAATACTTCGCAACACCCCACAATACTCCGCAACACCCCACAATACTCTGCAATACCCCACAATACTCTGCACTACTCCGCAACACCCCACAATACTCTGCAATACCCCACAATACTCTGCAATAACCCACAATACTCTGCACTACTCCTCAACACCCCACAATACTCTGCAATACCCCACAATACTCCGCAACACCCCACAATACTCTGCAATACCCCACAATACTCTACACTACTCCGCAACACCCCACAATACTCTGCAATACCACACAATACTCTGCAATACCATGCAATACTCTGCACTACTCCGCAACACCCCACAATACTCTGCAATACCCCACAATACTCTGCAATACTCTTCAATACCCAGCAATACCCCGCAAAACTCTTCAATACCCTGCAATACCCCGCAAAACTCTGCACTTCTCCGCAACACCCCGCAATACTCTGCAATACTCTTCAATACCCAGCAATACCCCGCAATAATCTTGAATACCCTGTAATACCCCGCAAAACTCTGCACTACTCCGCAACACCCCGCAATACTCTGCACTACTCCGCAACACCCCGCAACACCCCGCAACACCCCGCAATACTCCGCAATACTCTGCAACACCCCGCAACACCCTGCAATACTCTGCAATACCCTGCACTACCCTGCACTACTCTGCAATACCCAGTCATACCCAGTCATACTCTGCAATACCCAGCCATACCCAGTCATACTCGGCGATACCCAGCCATACCCAGTCATACTTGGCGATACCCTGCCATGCGCAGTCATACCCAGCCATGCGCAGCCATACCCAGCCATGCGCAGCCATACCCAGCCATGCCAAGCCATACCCAGCCATGCGCAGCCATACCCAGCCATACTCGGCTATACTCTGCCATACTCAGCTGTACTCGGCCTCTGTATGTGGCCAGGCTGTGGAAGTCTCACACATGTGGTATCGCCGTACTCAGGAGGAGTAGGAGAATCTATTTTGGGGTGTCATTTTTGGTATGTACATGCTATGTGTTAGAAATATTGTATAAATGGACAACTTTGTGTTAAAAAAAAAAATGTGTTTTAACCACTTCCTACCCGCCGGCCATCATACTACATCCTTGACTTTGTGCAGGGATATCTGAATGATGCCTGCAGCTACAGGCATCATTCAGATATCAGCTTTTTCATCCATCGATTCCCTACACCATAGGAACAATCATAGTGGCTGTTCCACTGCTTGATCATTCTTATGGGAGGTGATTGGGGACCTCTCCCCCTTCCCACCACCCTCCGGTGCTTCTACTGACTCACCGCTACGATCGAAGCCAGGATAGTTTTTTTTATTTTTTTATTTCAGGCTTCCCAGCCTAGAGGTGAGATGTGGGGTCTTATTGACCCCATATCTCACTGTAAAGAGGACCTGTCATGCCATATTCCTATGACAAGGGATGTTTACATTCCTTGTAATAGGAATAAAAGTGATCAAAAAAAAATTTTTTGTTTGGAAAAAAGTGTCAAACTAAAATAAATAAAGTAAAATGAACAATAAAAAGAAAAAAAAATGTTTTAAAGTGCCCCTGTCCGTGTGCTCACATGCAGAAGCGAATGCACACGTAAGTCCCACCCACATATTAAAACGGTGTTCAAACCACACATGTGAGTAGGGATGAGCTTCGAGTTCGAGTCGAACTCATGTTCGACTCGAACATTGGCTGTTCGCAAGTTCACCGAACAGCGAACAATTTGGGGTGTTCGCGGCAAATTCGAATGCCGCGGAACACCCTTTAAAAGTCTATGGGAGAAATCAAAAGTGCTAATTTTAAAGGCTAATATGCAAGTTATTGTCATAAAAAGTGTTTGGGGACCTGGGTCCTGCCCCAGGGGACATGGATCAATGCAAAAAAAAGTTTTAAAAACGGCCGTTTTTTCAGGAGCAGTGATTTTAATAATGCTTAAAGTCAATCAATAAAAGTGTAATATCCCTTTAAATTTCGTACCTGGGGGGTGTCTATAGTGTGCCTGTAAAGGGGCGCATGTTTCCTGTGTTTAGAACAGTCTGACAGCAAAATGACATTTTGAAGGAAAAAACTCATTTAAAACTACCCGCGGCTATTGCATTGCCGACAATACACATAGAAGTTCATTGATAAAAATGGCATGGGAATTCCCCAAAGGGGAACCCCGAACCAAAATTTAAAAAAAAAATGACGTGGGAGTCCCCCTAAATTCCATACCAGGCCCTTCAGGTCTGGTATGGATATTAAGGGGAACCCCGGCCAAAATTTTTAAAAAAAAATGACGTGGGGTTCCCCCTAAATTCCATACCAGACCCTTCAGGTCTGGTATGGATTTTAAGGGGAACCCCGCGCCAAAAAAAAAAAAAAAAACGGCGTGGGGTCCCCGCAAAAATCCATACCAGACCCTTATCCGAGCACGCAACCTGGCAGGCCGCAGGAAAAGAGGGGGGGACGAGAGTGCGGCCCCCCTCCCTCCTGAACCGTACCAGGCCACATGCCCTCAACATTGGGAGGGTGCTTTGGGGTAGCCCCCCAAAACACCTTGTCCCCATGTTGATGAGGACAAGGGCCTCATCCCCACAACCCTGGCCGGTGGTTGTGGGGGTCTGCGGGTGGGGGGCTTATCGGAATCTGGAAGCCCCCTTTAACAAGGTGACCCCCAGATCCCGGCCCCCCCCCTGTGTGAAATGGTAAGGGGGTACATAAGTACCCCTACCATTTCACGAAAAAAGTGTCAAAAATGTTAAAAATGACAAGAGACAGTTTTTGACAATTCCTTTATTTAAATGCTTCTTCTTTCTTCTATCTTCCTTCATCTTCTGGTTCTTCTGGTTCTTCTGGCTCTTCTGGTTCTTCCTCCAGCGTTCTCGTCCAGCATCTCCTCCGCGGCGTCTTCTATCTTCTTCTCCTCGGGCCGCTCCGCACCCATGGCATGGGGGGGAGGCTCCCGCTCTTCTCTTCTTCTTTTCTTCTCTTCTTCTCTTCTTCTTTTCTTCTCCGGGCCGCTCCGCAATCCATGCTGGCATGGAGGGAGGCTCCCGCTGTGTGACGGCGCTCCTCGTCTGACAGTTCTTAAATAATGGGGGGGCGGGGCCACCCGGTGACCCCGCCCCCTCTGACGCACGGTGACTTGACTGGACTTCCCTGTGACGTCACGGGGAATGCCACAGGGAAGTCCCGTCAAGTCACCGTGCGTCAGAGGGGGGCGGGGTCACCGGGTGGCCCCGCCCCCCCGTTATTTAAGAACTGTCAGACGAGGAGCGCCGTCACACAGCGGGAGCCTCCCTCCATGCCAGCATGGATTGCGGAGCAGCCCGGAGAAGAAAATGAAGAAGAGAAGAAGAGAAGAAGAGAAGAAAAGAAGAAGAGAAGAGCGGGAGCCTCCCCCCCATGCCATGGGTGCGGAGCGGCCCGAGGAGAAGAAGACAGAAGACGCCGCGGAGGAGATGCTGGACGAGAACGCCGGAGGAAGAACCAGAAAAGCCAGAAGAACCAGAAGAACCAGAAGATGAAGGAAGATAGAAGAAAGAAGAAGCATTTAAATAAAGGAATTGTCAAAAACTGTCTCTTGTCATTTTTAACATTTTTGACACTTTCTTCGTGAAATGGTAGGGGTACTTATGTACCCCCTTACCATTTCACACAGGGGGGGGCCGGGATCTGGGGGTCACCTTGTTAAAGGGGGCTTCCAGATTCCGATAAGCCCCCCGCCCGCAGACCCCCACAACTACCGGCCAGGGTTGTGGGGATGAGGCCCTTGTCCTCATCAACATGGGGACAAGGTGTTTTGGGGGGCTACCCCAAAGCACCCTCCCAATGTTGAGGGCATGTGGCCTGGTACGGTTCAGGAGGGAGGGGGGGCCGCACTCTCGTCCCCCCCTCTTTTCCTGCGGCCTGCCAGGTTGTGTGCTCGGATAAGGGTCTGGTATGGATTTTTGGGGGGACCCCACGCCGTTTTTTTTTTTTTTTTTGGCGCGGGGTTCCCCTTAAAATCCATACCAGACCTGAAGGGTCTGGTATGGAATTTAGGGGGAACCCCACGTCATTTTTTTTTTTAAATTTTGGCCGGGGTTCCCCTTAATATCCATACCAGACCTGAAGGGCCTGGTATGGAATTTAGGAGGACTCCCACATCATTTTTTTTTTTTAATTTTGGTTCGGGGTTCCCCTTTGGGGAATTCCCATGCCGTTTTTATCAATGAACTTCTATGTGTATTGTCGGCAATGCAATAGCCGCGGGTAGTTTTAAATGAGTTTTTTCCTTTAAAATGTAATTTTGCTGTCAGACTGTTCTAAACACAGGAAACATGCGCCCCTTTACAGGCATACTATAGACACCCCCCAGGTACGAAATTTAAAGGGATATTACACTTTTATTGTTTGACTTTAAGCATTATTAAAATCACTGCTCCTGAAAAAACGGCCGTTTTTAAAACTTTTTTTTGCATTGATCCATGTCCCCTGGGGCAGGACCATGGTCCCCAAACACTTTTTATGACAATAACTTTCATATAAGCCTTTAAAATTAGCACTTTTGATTATTCATGTTCGTGTCCCATAGACTTTAACGGTGTTCGCATGTTCGAACGAACTTTTTTCCTGTTCGCATGTTCTGGTGCGAACCGAACAGGGGGGTGTTCGGCTCATCCCTACATGTGAGGTATCGGTGCAATCGGTAGAGCGAGAGCAATAATTTTGGCCCTAGACCTCCTCTGTAACTCAAAACATGTAACCAGTAAAAAATTTTAAAGCGTCGCCTATGGGGATTTTTAAGTAGCGAAGTTTGGCGCTATTCCACGAGCATGTGCAATTTTGAAGGGTGACATGTTAGATATCTATTTACTCGGTGTAACTTCATCTTTCACATTATGCAAAAACATTGGGCCAACTTTACTGTTTTGTTTTTTTTTAAAGCACAAAACTGTTTTTTTTCCCAAAAAAAGCGTTCAAAAAATTGCTGCGCAAATACCGTGCAAGATAAAAAGTTGCAACAACCGCCATTGTATTCTCTAGGGTCTTTGCTAAAAAAAACACATATATAATGTTTTGGGGTTCTATGTAATTTTCTAGCAAGTAAATGATGATTTTTACATGTAGGAGAGAAATAGCAGAATTGGCCTGAGTGCTCCAGAACGCCTGGAGGTGCTCCCCTGCATGTTGGGCCTCAAAATGTGGCCACGCTGTGTAAAAGTCTCATACATGTGGTATTGCCGTACTCGGGAGTAATAGCAGAATGTGTTTTGGGGTGTAATTTTTGGTATGCATATGCGGTGTGTGAGAAATAACCTGCTAATATGACATTTTTGTGGAAAAATAAAAAAATAAAAAAAAAATCTTGATTTTGCAAAGAATTGTGGGAAAAAATTACAACTTCAAAAAACTCTCCATGTCTCTTACTAAATACCTTGGAATGTCTTCTTTCCAAAAAAGAGGTCGTTTGGGGGGTATTTTTACTTTTCTGGCATGTTAGGGTCTCAAGAATATAGATAGGCCGTCAGTACTTCAGGGGTGATCAATTTTCAGATATTGGCACCATAGCTTTTGGACTCTATAACTTTCACAAAGACCAAATAATATACACCGATTTCTACTTATTTTTACCAAAGATATGTAGTGGTATAAATTGTGGCCAAAATTTACGAAGAAAAATTACTAATTTGCTAAATTTTATAACAGAAACAAAGAAAATTTCATTTTTTTACCGCATTTTCAGTCTTTTTTCTTTTATAGCGCAAAAAATAAAAAACCCAATGGTGATTAAATACCACCAGCTCTATTTGTGTGAAAAAAAGGACAAAAAATTCATATGGGTACAGTGTTGCATGACTGAGTAATTGTCATTCAAAATGTGAGAGCACCGAAAGCTGAAAAGTGATCTGGTTAGGAAGGGGGTTTAAGTGCCCAGTTGTCAAGTGGTTAATGATGTGAGTACTTATAGATTGCTTGATTCTGATCCTACCGATAGTATACAGCGGAGGTTATTGCAACTTTTGGACAATGGTTGGGATATGGGAGTGTTAGAACAGAAGATAATTTATTTTTTATTCGTAGATAAACCAGGCACCCCCTGTTCAGGGACGTCCAATAGTAGCGGGTATTGGGTTATCTTTGGAGAGACTTAGTGAATGGGTTGATGAGCGATTACAACCTCTAGTCAAAGGTTTACCTTGCTATGTGAGAGACATGGGACATCTACTGGCACACACACATGAAATCAAGTGGCTGTCTAACAGCTTCTGGATCACAATAGATGTTAAAGTGCTGTATTCCTGTATACCACACCATTTGGCGTTGAAAGCTGTTAAATACCATCTTACACAGTTGTTATGAACAAGAACTGTGTGATTTTTCATGCTTAGCCATAGAATTTTTGTTAGAATCAAACATAAAATAATTGTGTTTTGAGTACTATTTACAATGCCATGGTGCCTGGATGGGCTCTAAGTTTTCTTGTTCATTAGCTAATTTGTATATGGGTTGGTGGGAGGAAACTTTTCTTTTTTCTCAGGACAACCCATATAGGCAATACATCGATTGGTATTGTCGTTACATAGACAATTTGATGTTTGTATGCAAAGGGCCGGTCCAAGCTTTGAATTTGTTCATAGTCTATCTCAATGCCAACCATTTGAACCTAGAGTTCACATACAACTCGGATCCAGTCAGCATTGACTATCTGGATTTGACCTTGATAGGCAATGAGGAAAGTGGATTGATGTCTACTAAAACCTATAGGAAACAGTGTGCAGGCAATTCACTCCTCCTGGCATCGAGCTGCCATCCAGCCCATACAATACGGCATTGCCAGCAGGAGAATTTATAAGAGCAAGGAGGAATTGTTCCTCTTATGATGATTTTACTAAAGAATGTCACACTGGGGGTCATTTACTTTAGCACGAATATGCAATTGCGTGGTAATTAGCACTCAAAACAGCAAATAGCGCTCATAAGTGCCCAAACAAAATTCATGATAGTGCTGGCAAACAAATACTCCCAAAATAAAATTCACTGTAGTGACCCTTTGGGTCTGGTATGGATTTTAAGGGGAACTTAAAGCCAATTTATAAAAAAAAAAATTGGTGTGGGCACCCCCCCAAAATCCATACCAGGCCCGAAAGACATATACGGGCATAAGAGCAATACATTACAGCCGCGAGCAAGTTTAAATGACATTTTTTTTTTTAGGAATGTCATTATTGTTGCGGCATGTTCTAGACATCGCGCAGACTAAGGGGACCTCCCAGGTATGATATTGAAAAGGAATTTTTCATTTTTATTGTTTCACTTTAAGTATCATTAACCACTTGTCTACAGGGCACTTTCACCCCCTTCCTGACTAGACCAATTTTCAGCTTTTCAGCACGCTCACTCTTTGAATGACAATTACTCAGTCAAGCAACACTGTACCCAAATGAAATTTGCGTCCCTTTTTTCCACACAAATAGAGCTTTCTTTTGGTGGTATTTAATCACTAGTGGGTTTTTTTATTTTTTGTGCTATAAATCAAAAAAGACTGAAAAATTGGTGAAAAAAATGCCCTTTTCTTTGTTTCTGTCAAAAAAAATATGGAAATTAGTAATTTTTCTTCAAAAATTATGGCCAAAATTTATACAACGACATATCTTTGGTAAAAATAACCATAATTATTGTCTATTATTTGGTCTTTGTTATAGAGTCTACAAGCTATGGTGCCTGTCATGAACCTTGGAATACTGGATTGTCATGAAGCTTGGAATACTGAAGTATTTCTCCTTTGATTCTATTACACAGTGGGGGGTCTTCTGCCCTGTCTTAAGGCTAACCCCCTCCAGATGGCTCCATGGTCTGTAAGGAAGGCATTGTTCTGTGTTTGACCATTTGTTTATGTACTTTAATTACCCCCTGGGGGTTCTCTGTGTCATTACACATATCAGTCCTCCTATTCAAGCTATCAGACCAATCTCTGCTGACCCTGTTTCAAGTCCTCATTTGCATGGACAAGAGGACATGAGTGAGGACTAGAGTGTACTTTACCATTGACCAATAGGAAAGTGGTTGTTGGGGACGGGGTGTTCAAACTGCTGTGTATAAAAG
The DNA here is from genome assembly GCF_042186555.1 of Aquarana catesbeiana. Lineage (NCBI taxonomy): Eukaryota > Metazoa > Chordata > Amphibia > Anura > Ranidae > Aquarana > Aquarana catesbeiana. Next base: position 203,866,216 of record NC_133330.1, read on the forward strand.
TGTGTTGTGTGCATCAATAAAAGTGAGATTCCTGTTTGAACTTACATACAGCCTGCCTGGTGTTTGTTCTGAGCTATCACAACTGGATTTGAATAGCACATGGCTGTAGTTCAATTCCCGGAGCATCGGATGACCAAACCATCAGACGTTGCAATCTGATTCAATGGCCACAGAGGAGTGTTGGGAGAGTGGAACCGAGCGAGCAGGGGCTCATTACATTGATTGGCAGCGGTGGGATTTGCTCTCCAGTTACTGGGACACTCCAAACCACCACAGTGAATGACCAGCTATGCAGCCTGCAGGAGAGCCACGCTGAAAGACTTACTTGAGAGCCGTAGAGGGACCGGTGGGATTGTGCTTCCTTGCTGTGAACACATCCAAACCATCACCTGGATCCAAGGTCCGGATAGCAGGAGAGGAGAGGTACAGATACGTTGTCATGGAAGAGGAATTTAGAAGGAGGTTGCGAGAAATGCAGATACAGCACAGAGGACCAGTATCAGAGCAGGTCCTGCTGGAATGGTTTGATTCTATCCGCTGCAAACTCTGGAAGGAAGCGCTAGCCCGTGAGCAGCGACACCAGGAAAAAGTTCTCCCCTCCATCCATGTAAGGTACTAGTCGCAGTATGAAGTACAAATGCTGTTATTGGGGGAACAACTGAACCAGGAGTGGACAACTGAGTTAAGCAGGTTGATCCGGGCAGAAATGCGTTTGGACGAGAGCTACAGAGCCCTCCAGTGGTATGTAGCCCAAGTGTGCCTGTGAACAGTGGATGACAGCCACACGGAAGGCTTTGACTACGATGGCCTGGGATTGTTGTACTGGAGGCTGTCCAGGGACCCTGACTTTGGGAGTGATGGAGAGTGGCGTTTGGAGGAAATAATGGAGCACAGAGAGCGAAGACTGAATGTCTCGGAAGTGCACTGGACACAGGAAGATTTGGAGTTTCTGGCCATTCAGAAATGGGAGCTGGAGATTGCCTACAGACAGCTGCTAGACTCTACTCAGCAGCAGGGTGGGGCTCCCTTTGCCTGCGACTATCAGGAAATACCAGTTGACAACTCTGAAATCCTGGCTGAAGAGTCAACAATGTGGCAGAGTAACAGTGTGCTTTGCCAACCTGCCCCTGCAGCTATGGACGCGGAGGTCTTATGGCGGATGGAGCAAGTGCTGACTGACCTTGATGAACCTGTTTCTGCATTGGATGATCTTGGATGGAGGAATGTGCCTGTCCAGCAGAATGCCAGAGAATCGGCAGTGGAAAATCTGGAGATTGCTATCCCCAAAGCTGAAGTGCTGACAACAGGGCAGAGCTCTGCTAACCTCTGCCCATCACTGATAGCATCTTCTGGGTTCCATGGACAGGAGAGGGTGAACCTTTATCCCCAGACACCAGTTGCAGAGACAGGGGATTTGATAGACTTTTCTGCTGAGGAAGAACAACCTGGTGAGCCTCCAGCAGAAGAAGAGCTGTTATTAGGGCCAAACTTCACTGTGCTCTACCCAGCACCAACAGCAGTATCTGTGGAGTCAGAAGGAACTTCCCCAGCTGAAGCGCTGGCCACCGGACAGAGATCCAAGACCTCTGCCCCACATCTGTGAGGGTTCCAGAGGCTCAGGGTGAAAAGGAGGTGGTCACTTCCCAGCAGCAGATCAGGATACAGGGGGAGAAGGGAGAGGAGGTGTTCGTCGTACCTCCCCAACAGTTGGTCAGGGTGGAGGAAGCGGTATGTCCTCCCCAGCAAAGATCCGTGCACCTGGGAAACAGTACCACAGACATATTGTCCCAACAGCCAGATGAGGGAATGGAAAAGGAAGCAGCTGGCTCACCTCCCCAATGGCAGTTACACAGTTTGGGAGTGGAGGAAGCCAGCCTCCTGCCCCAACGGTTAGCCAGAGCGGAGGATGTGGAATCCCCAGCAGAAGTGTTGGCAACAGGGCAGAGTACTGCTGGCCTCTGCCTTCAACTAACAGAACAGGGAGTTCTTGTGGTAGTGGATGGGACTTTGGTCTCTACTGACACAACCCCAGAAAATGGTGTGACACTGAGACAGGAGGATGTCAGCCATCCTTTGCAAGCACTGTGGGATTTTCACCTAATAAAAGTGGATGGGACTTCAGTCCCCACTTGTATACCCCAGGGATGCTGGGCAGTCGGCCCAGATCCCCAACAGCATGATGGAGTGAGCCCAGTCACCCTGTCTTCTCTCCAGTGGCTGAAAGGACTCAAGGGAGAAGGGCCAGTCCAGGCCTGTCCCCAGTGGTGGGCATGTTCTCTGAGAGAGGCAGAGGTTGGCTGGGTAAGTAATGCTCTGTTTGGAACAATTTGTTTGGGGTACTGTGTGGGTACAGGCATTAGGGGAGTGGAACTATGGACTAACTTCAGAGTAAATCCGTCTGGGGTCTCCTCCTGTGTTAGTCATCTGCCGACAAGAGAGAAATGTGACAGACCTAGCCAGGACAGAGGCTTTTGGAGGGGACTGAATGCTAGCCTTTTGCTGACCGATCATGGGCCCTGGCATTTGGGGGAACAGTGCTCTTTGTGAGCTGTATGCCTGAGGACCCTTGAGGTGGTGTTACTTTGGATTCAGGTCCATATCCCCCCCAAGAGACACAGACTCTGGGAACCCTGTACTTGCCATATTACATAGAGTGACTGATTCATACTGTTGGAACCTTAAGACTACTTTTCCAACATCCTCGAGTTGACCCGTTTGGGGTCCCACTGTGGCTGTTGGACTGTTTCCCAGGGGGGAGTATTGTCATGAACCTTGGAATACTGGATTGTCATGAAGCTTGGAATACTGAAGTATTTCTCCTTTGATTCTATTACACAGTGGGGGGTCTTCTGCCCTGTCTTAAGGCTAAACCCCTCCAGACGGCTCCATGGTCTGGAAGGAAGGCATTGTTCTGTGTTTGAACATTTGTTTATGTACTTTAATTACCCCCTGGGGCTTCTCTGTGTCATTATACATATCAGTCCTCCTATTCAAGCTATCGGACCACTCTCTGCTGACCCTGTTTCAAGTCCTCATTTGCATGGACAAGAGGACCTGAGTGAGGACTAGAGTGTACTTTACCATTGACCAATAGGAAAGTGGTTGTTGGGGGCGGGGTGTTCAAACTGCTGTGTATAAAAGTGTGTTGTGTGCATTAATAAAAGTGAGATTCCTGTTTGAACTTACATACAGCCAGTCTGGTGTTTGTTCTGAGCTATCACAACTGGATTTGAATGGCACATAGCTGTAGTTCAATTCCTGGAGCATCGGATGACCGAACCATCAGACGTTGCAATCTGATTCAATGGCCACAGAGGAGTGTCGGGAGAGTGGAACTGAGCGAGCAGTGGCTCGTTACAGTGCCAATCACTGAAAACCCTTTTTGGAAAGTAGACATCCCAAGGTATTTAGTAAATCATGTGGTGATTCCCACAATTCTTTGCAAACTGGAGATTTGTTTTTTTTTTACAAAACTATCATATTAACAGGTTATTTCTCTTACACAGCATATGCATGCTTGCAACTACACACCAAAACACATTCTGCTGCTACTCCAGAATATGGCAATACCACATTTGTGAGACTTTTTCACACCCTGGCCACATACAGAGGCCCGACATGCAAGGAGCACCGCCAGGTGTTTTAGGGACATAAATTACACATATAATTTCATGACGACCTTTCACACTTTTGAAGGCCCTAGAGCACCAGGACAATGGAAACGCCCACAAAATGACCCCATTTTGGAAAGCAAACACCCCAATGTATAATCTATGAGGCATAATGAGTCTTTTGAACAGTTCATTTTTTTCCCGAAGTTTTTGGAAATTGTGGAAAAAAAATGAAAACGCATTTTTTTTTTTTTTTTACACAAAGTTGTTTATTTTTAAGATATGTCCAACATATAGCATGTACATAGCAAAAATGACACCCCAAATTACATTCTGCTACTCCTCCGGAGTATGGCGATACCAGATTTTTACACAGCCTGGCCACATACAGCAGCCCAACATTCAAATAACACCTTCAGGCATTCTAGGAGCATAAATTACACTAATCTAATTTCCTGACAACCTATCATTTTTAAGGCCCTTCATATTTCTAACACATAGCATTTACATACCAAGAATTATACTCCAAAATAAATTCTATTGAGGAAAGAGTAAAAAAAAAAAAAAAGTATTACCTGTGGTTTTAGTAGTGTCCACAGAGGAGAGAATTGGTCCAGGCAGCAGGCAGCAGGCAGGGATGTGCTTAGCGACAATAGTAATTATCCAGGCAGCAGGCAGGAATATTGTCTATAGTCAGCAAAAGGATATCATCAGCACAACCAAAGCATTTGTCCATAAAAATTGTCCAAGCAGAGAAAGCCAGCACAGCCATAATATTGGTCCTGGTACACTGTTACCTGCAGACACTCATTATACTACTTCTCTCTTCATAAACATACTGCCTCTTGCTACAGCTAATTATTTCCATAGTCCAGGTAGCAGGCAGAGGTGTGGTCAGTTTACACGGCAGGCAGAGGCATGATGGCAGTAAGTCAGCAGCAGGCTGAGGGCCGCAATCAGGTAAGGCCTGTGCACAGGGGCACAGGGGTAGAGGCTTCGCCCACCTAAATCTCTATAAAGCTTCCAGACTCCATACCCTAATCTAGAAATGAAAAAAAAAGTTCTGGAGCCCCTCACATGTGAGACCCCTGTGTACTACAGTAGCAGGGCAAAAGATCAGTCAAAGAGGTAGGCAAAAGCATAGTTCATAAAACAGGCCAGGGTCAGCTCACATGCAAGCAGTCCAAGCAGTAGGTAGAAGCGTCGTTGATAAAACAGTCCAGGGTCAGTTCACGTGGAAGCAGTCCAAACGGTAGGTAGAGGCATAGGCAAAAAACAGGCCAGGGTCAGTTCACGTGGAAGTCATTGGCATGGTTATTTGAAGAAGCATGGGAAATGGTCAGCACAGATGATGAAAATGGGGAAATTGTTAAGAATATGAGCTATTTTAGGCTGAACCATTCACCAATGCAAAGGCCGGGTTCAAAGGGACACTGGGGACAATGGTAGCTGGTATCTCTTCAAAATCCTCTTTTGCTGTATACACAACATCTTTTTTGGCGTCTTCGGCCTGTTTCAGATGGTGGAATGTTGTCCGGGAAGTGGCGCTCATGAAGTCGGCTAACAGCATCAGAGCGAAGGTTTTCTGGTTTTCTGGGGGGTCTTTGTTGGTAGATGAGGGACATGACAACGCCGATGAATTTTAGGAAGTGGGCAGGGCTTTCCGTGGATTTGGTGGGAATTATGTAGGCATTATAAATGGCCAAATGAATTAATTAGATAGGTACCGTTTCTCGTACAAAAAAGTAGCAAACGACCAAATAGGGCTGAAGCATTTGGTAATTGAAATCCACCTCCCCCCCATGTAGAGATTGTAATCTTGTACATATGTTGGCTTTTCAATGGGACCTCGTCTTCTTTGAACTTCAACTATAAAAGTTATAAAAGTTTTATAGGAAGCATTCGTGTTGCTGGCATTTTTTGCTATATAAGGTGTCATGGCTGACTGCAAGCATTTCTTAGCTAGGTAAGCATGATCTGTCTCAATAGCTGGGCTGAGTCCAGTTCTCATTAAAGTGGTTGTAAACCCATTACAACAACTTTATGCTACAGGTAAGCCTATAATAAGGCTGACATCGGCACATGCGCACTGGGGCAAACTGAAGCAATGGCGTATGGGCCGTTGCTTCAGTCTGTGTGCCGTTACCGGCGGCTCCCGCGCGCATGCGCTGGAGTGACGTCATCGTGGCTCCGGCCAATCACAGCGTTGGAGCCGCGATACCCAGAAGTAACCCCTGGGAGAGATGTCGCTGGCTGGAGGGGGAGACGAGGACGGCTGCGGGGGCTTCGTTCTTGGGTAAGTAATTCATAATAAGCTAGTATGCTATGCATACTAGCTTATTATGCCTTTGTCTTGCAGGGTTTTTTTTTTTTTACCAGGGTTTACAACCACTTTAACATACCATTAAAAAGCCCAGCTCCCCATTCTTTAATCCTTTGATATGAAAGACAGAGTTCAGATTTAGTACAACTGATAAGATATATGGCTCAGGGCAGAGTTACTTATGGTAAACACAGCTTTCCAGCACCCCTCATAACAAAGAGGACTAAGTAGATTTTTTCCTTGCTAAAAGTTTCAGAAAAGAACATCTAAAAAGGAAAGTTGCAATTCTTCTGTTTTAAATTTCACTATGTGAAAGTAGGTATTATCCCAATTTGATATAAAGATGGGTTATTCCCGCGCTATCATATATGAAATCGGCTAAAAATAGAATAGAAAAGCTGCATGCACTGTTAAAGGTAAGCACCTGACCTTGTAAGTAAATCTAAAAAATGGATAGTGCTGCGCTAATCCTAGGCATTTATCAAAAAAAAAAAAAAAAAAAAAATTATTAGTTGATGGTATGTATACAAGACTTGAATGCGTGACTGTTGTTAAAATCTGATAGGCGTAAGGTGGTGTTTAATAAAAAATTGTGGTGGCTAAAATGGTGGTAAGTACAATATAAGTACCCCCTGGGATCTGAGCAGGGGTCTAAATCCCGCATAAGGGGGCGGCGATAGTAATGGGTGGGATCAATAAAGTTAGGTGGGATCAAATTAAAAAACAATATAAAACAGTACTACTATATGATAATATATAACATGAGTGACTGTCAATAATAAATATAGTGCATAACATTGGGGGTAAAAGCATCCACAGTGGGGGGTACCCTATGCTAATTAGTGCTAGTATAAAGTGCAGTGTGAAAGAGCCCATTCAAGGCAGTGAGGTAGTAGTGAACTGCTAATTCATACAGTGCAAATGTGCAAAAAATATTTATACAAAAAATAAATGAATAATATAGTGTCTCAAATCCGTGTAAAAGGTTTGGCAGGAAAAAAGTCTTATAAAACCAAAACACAAAAGTCCTTAAAAATTCAACAAATTGTGACGACAACGTCTTGACATGCACACGTTGCAGTTAAAGTGCTCCAGTGCAACACATCCAGTGCTTCTTCGTGTGACACCACTCAGGTTAGGTAATGGCCCCTTACCTTTAGGTAATAGGGCAACAGCATGTCGCCACAATGGCTCTTTAGAATCCTCCTATGAGCTCCAACGCGTCCCTCACCAACCTACGTCCTGGGATGGAATTCCCTCAGGTATAGTGCCAGGGCGGGGGGTATAAAGGATGATAGGCAAAAAGGAAAAGGCCAATAGTGTAATCCCGTTTTTGGTAGATTGAACCTCTTTTATTAAAAGTATATAGGTACTCACATTAAAAAATGAACAACAGCGAATGTAGTCCAACGAGCGGCGAGCTCGTGTGCCTCTGTGGTGATTGCAGCCTGTCTCGTCCCTACGCGTGACGTCACACCACACGTGACTTCATCAGGGGATGATTACAGGCTTAAAATTGTGTCTTTAAATAGTTCAGAATTGGCCGTAATGGAGCGGCCATTTTCTTGGAGTCTAAAGGAAGTGGGTAAGCGGCCATTTTCCCAAGGATTGTGCGCCGCTACTTCCGCTGGGATGTACGTCTGTGTAACGTCCCAGCTGGCTAGTTCAACCAATAGGAACAGTCCAGGCATCGATAGTATCTCTTAGTGTCAGCAGAGAGAGTCAGTTTCTACTCCATTAGCCGGAACCCGGCGAGGGAGTGATTTGATGGGGACAATGGATGAGTGCTATCGCTGGCTACATGGTAGTAAGGACCGAGTGTTGGGAATAATTTAGACCTTGACGGGTTTATCGATCAGGTCGAGTGCTAATCCACATGCAAAGGACACATCCTGCAACGCTATTATTTAAGTCTGTGGTTTAAGGCCAGGGGGAAGAAAAGCAGCAGACACCAGTGGCATAAACAATGTATATACATAAACATATTGAATAAAAACAATAAATATAATAATAAGGTGAATGACCATTAATAAACATATACCCCTGAAATATTGGTATATGTTAATTACTTATTAGTTTAATAAAGGATGAGGGAACTTGAGTGAATGGGGAGACATAAAATCAGTTTAATATTGAAAAGTGTAAGGCAGGGAAAAAAAACAGATGCTATATCTTTTTTGAGGGCGTTAATATAATTGTGGCAAGTGATAATGTATACAATACCTCTATAAGTGGGTCTCTTGTCTTGCAGTGCATACTGACTATGTTTTTATTGTATGCCACCGTTGAAGGTGAGGTTATGCGGACTACAGAAATGAAACAGTCACAGTGTGTGTCTTTCCATAAAAGCAGGGAAGACATAACACTGTGTAAGTTAAAAGTAATATAAGATATTAAAAAAGATATTATAAAAATATTGTAAAAATATTGAGAGGGTGTTCTTTAGAACAAGTAAAATGAATAATTATAATTAATTGAAGGTTAAAAATCGCTCAGGAAACAATTGAGATCAAACTCTATGTTTAGGCCACGGGGCCAGAATGTGTCTAGGGTGAAGATCCATTTGGATTCTAGTTTGCTGAGGGTTCTCACCTTGTGGCCTCCCCTCCAGTGTTTAATGTATGGGGTGATACCCCAAAACCTCAGGTGGGTGGGGTCTCTGTTGTGGCAGGTTAAGAAATGTTTGGACACACAGTGTTTATCGTAGCCATTAAGGATGTTTTTGACATGTTCCTTAATGCGGACTCTCAAGGGTCTTTTTGTGCGGCCTACATATTGGAGGCCGCAGCTACATTCCAGTGCGTATACAGCCCCTTCGGTATTGCAACAAATGAAATCTTTGATTGCATAATTTTCTCCTGTGCTGGTGGAGGTGAAATCAAGCATTTTTTTGTTTGGGCGTTTGGTCCTTAGGCAGGCGAAACACCTTTTGCATGGATAAAATCCATTCCCAGTAAAAAAGGAAAACGTTTTTTTAGGTGGGTCTACAACATTTTTGACTACTATATCTCTGATTGTGGGTGCCTTTTTATATATAAATTTTGGTTTTTTGGGGAGGATGTCTTGTAAATGCTTATCTGCCAATAGTATATGCCAGTGGTTCTTGATTATTTTTTCAATTTTTCTATATTGTACATTAAAATCCAGGATAAGGGGTATTCCCTCAGGTGTCTTCTCCTGCTGTTTGGTTTTCTCTTCGATCAGTAGATTGCGATCCAGTTTGGAGACTTCTGTAATTTTGGTTTGGATAAATCTATGCTCATAGCCTTTCGATATAAATCTCTCCCCTAATTTTTCAGCTTGTTCAAAATATGTATTTGTTTTGGTACAGTTTCTTTTTATACGTATCAGTTGTCCTTTTGGGATGTTAAAAATCCAGTTTTTGTGGTGGCAGCTTGTGGTTGGAAGGTAGCTGTTCCTGTCTACTCCTTTGAAGTGCGTCTTTGTACTAAATGTGGATCCATTTAGTGAAATCTCTAAGTCAAGGAAGTTGATTTTTTCCGTACTGATGTCCCAGGTAAGTGAGATGTTTCTGTCATTCTTATTAAGTTTCAGGAGGAATTCCGTTAGGTCTTTTTCTTCTCCATCCCACAATATAAAAATGTTGTCTATGTACCTTTTGTATATGACAAGCTGGCTGGGGCGGTCTCCAAAGACGCTATATTCTTCCCACTGTGCCATGAATATACCGGCTATGCTTGGGGCAAACTTGGCGCCCATGGCTACCCCAGTCTGCTGATGGTAATAAGATTTATTGTACCAAAAATAATTATTTTTGAGGTTGAATTCTAGACACTTGATCAGGAATTTCCTCTGTGTGCATGGGAGTTGGGTATATTTTCTAAGGCCCCATTTGGCTGCTTCGCACGCCTTATGGTGCGGAATAATTGTATATAACGCCGAAACATCGGCGGTTGCCATAATCCAAGATTTATCATCTCCCTGGATGTTCTCAATGATTCGTAGCATTTCTTTACTGTCCTTGAGATATGCTTCCGTTTTTTGAACCACCGGTTGTAAGAAGACATCTATGTACTGACCCATCCTTGATGTAATTGACTCGATGCCATTGACTATCGGCCTGGGAGGTGGGTCAGTTCTATTTTTATGTATTTTAGGCACTGAGTAGATTATTGGCGTCCGGCAGGAGTCTGGGATGAGGTAACGTGCTTCTTTCTTATTTAATATTGCCCTCTTGACCCCCAGGTGTACCACTTGCTCTAGTGCTTTCCGGCAGCTAAAGACTGGGTTTTTGAGTAGTCTGGTATATGTATTGGTGTCATTCAACATAAAAGTCATGGTGTTGTGATACTGTTCTTTAGAGAGGATCACAATCCCACCTCCCTTGTCGGCTGGTCGAATAACTATATCCTGCCTCTTAATTAGCTTCCGGATCCCACTTTTGATAAAATTCGGTTCTTCTTTTTTCTTGATTTTCACCTCCTTTATTTCATCTAAAACAATCTTTTTAAAAACATCAATATGTTTGTTGTCTTTTGCTGGTGGGTTAAAAACCGATTTGTTCCTGAGTGAACTATGTAAAAACCCATTCTCTGTTGGCTGTACTACTTTCGGCAATGGGGCATTTCCTATCATATATTTTTGTATGTTTAGCTTACGTACGAACTTTTGGATCCCAATATAGGTCTCGAATTTGTTCAGATTTTTTGTGGGTGCATATTTTAACCCTTTGTCGAGCACCCCCACTTCTTCATGTGTAAGTTCTTTCCCACTGAGGTTGAATATCCCCTCTCCTTTCACTGTCTCTTTCTTTTGTTGTCTCTTGCCAGCTCTTCGTCCTCTCTTCTTTCGGGACTTTTTCTGAAGCACGTTACCTCATCCCAGACTCCTGCCGGACGCCAATAATCTACTCAGTGCCTAAAATACATAAAAATAGAACTGACCCACCTCCCAGGCCGATAGTCAATGGCATCGAGTCAATTACATCAAGGATGGGTCAGTACATAGATGTCTTCTTACAACCGGTGGTTCAAAAAACGGAAGCATATCTTAAGGACAGTAAAGAAATGCTACAAATCATTGAGAACATCCAGGGAGATGATAAATCTTGGATTATGGCAACCGCCGATGTTTTGGCGTTATATACAATTATTCCACACCATAAGGCGTGCGAAGCAGCCAAATGGGGCCTTAGAAAATATACCCAACTCCCATGCACACAGAGGAAATTCCTGATCAAGTGTCTAGAATTCAACCTCAAAAATAATTATTTTTGGTACAATAAATCTTATTACCATCAGCAGACTGGGGTAGCCATGGGCGCCAAGTTTGCCCCAAGCATAGCCGGTATATTCATGGCACAGTGGGAAGAATATAGCGTCTTTGGAGACTGCCCCAGCCAGCTTGTCATATACAAAAGGTACATAGACAACATTTTTATATTGTGGGATGGAGAAGAAAAAGACCTAACGGAATTCCTCCTGAAACTTAATAAGAATGACAGAAACATCTCACTTACCTGGGACATCAGTACGGAAAAAATCAACTTCCTTGACTTAGAGATTTCACTAAATGGATCCACATTTAGTACAAAGACGCACTTCAAAGGAGTAGACAGGAACAGCTACCTTCCAACCACAAGCTGCCACCACAAAAACTGGATTTTTAACATCCCAAAAGGACAACTGATACGTATAAAAAGAAACTGTACCAAAACAAATACATATTTTGAACAAGCTGAAAAATTAGGGGAGAGATTTATATCGAAAGGCTATGAGCATAGACTTATCCAAACCAAAATTACAGAAGTCTCCAAACTGGATCGCAATCTACTGATCGAAGAGAAAACCAAACAGCAGGAGAAGACACCTGAGGGAATACCCCTTATCCTGGATTTTAATGTACAATATAGAAAAATTGAAAAAATAATCAAGAACCACTGGCATATACTATTGGCAGATAAGCATTTACAAGACATCCTCCCCAAAAAAACAAAATTTATATATAAAAAGGCACCCACAATCAGAGATATAGTAGTCAAAAATGTTGTAGACCCACCTAAAAAACCGTTTTCCTTTTTTACTGGGAATGGATTTTATCCATGCAAAAGGTGTTTCGCCTGCCTAAGGACCAAACGCCCAAACAAAAAAATGCTTGATTTCACCTCCACCAGCACAGGAGAAAATTATGCAATCAAAGATTTCATTTGTTGCAATACCGAAGGGGCTGTATACGCACTGGAATGTAGCAGCGGCCTCCAATATGTAGGCCGCACAAAAAGACCCTTGAGAGTCCGCATTAAGGAACATGTCAAAAACATCCTTAATGGCTACGATAAACACTGTGTGTCCAAACATTTCTTAACCTGCCACAACAGAGACCCCACCCACCTGAGGTTTTGGGGTATCACCCCATACATTAAACACTGGAGGGGAGGCCACAAGGTGAGAACCCTCAGCAAACTAGAATCCAAATGGATCTTCACCCTAGACACATTCTGGCCCCGTGGCCTAAACATAGAGTTTGATCTCAATTGTTTCCTGAGCGATTTTTAACCTTCAATTAATTATAATTATTCATTTTACTTGTTCTAAAGAACACCCTCTTAATATTTTTACAATATTTTTATAATATCTTTTTTAATATCTTTATTATACTTTTAACTTACACAGTGTTATGTCTTCCCTGCTTTTATGGAAAGACACACACTGTGACTGTTTCATTTCTGTAGTCCGCATAACCTCACCTTCAACGGTGGCATACAATAAAAACATAGTCAGTATGCACTGCAAGACAAGAGATCCACTTATAGAGGTATTGTATACATTATCACTTGCCACAATTATATTAACGCCCTCAAAAAAGATATAGCATCTGTTTTTTTTCCCCGCCTTACACTTTTCAATATTAAACTGATTTTATGTCTCCCCATTCACTCAAGTTCCCTCATCCTTTATTAAACTAATAAGTAATTAACATATACCAATATTTCAGGGGTATATGTTTATTAATGGTCATTCACCTTATTATTATATTTATTGTTTTTATTCAATATGTTTATGTATATACATTGTTTATGCCACTGGTGTCTGCTGCTTTTCTTCCCCCTGGCCTTAAACCACAGACTTAAATAATAGCGTTGCAGGATGTGTCCTTTGCATGTGGATTAGCACTCGACCTGATCGATAAACCCGTCAAGGTCTAAATTATTCCCAACACTCGGTCCTTACTACCATGTAGCCAGCGATAGCACTCATCCATTGTCCCCATCAAATCACTCCCTCGCCGGGTTCCGGCTAATGGAGTAGAAACTGACTCTCTCTGCTGACACTAAGAGATACTATTGATGCCTGGACTGTTCCTATTGGTTGAACTAGCCAGCTGGGACGTTACACAGACGTACATCCCAGCGGAAGTAGCGGCGCACAATCCTTGGGAAAATGGCCGCTTACCCACTTCCTTTAGACTCCAAGAAAATGGCCGCTCCATTACGGCCAATTCTGAACTATTTAAAGACACAATTTTAAGCCTGTAATCATCCCCTGATGAAGTCACGTGTGGTGTGACGTCACGCGTAGGGACGAGACAGGCTGCAATCACCACAGAGGCACACGAGCTCGCCGCTCGTTGGACTACATTCGCTGTTGTTCATTTTTTAATGTGAGTACCTATATACTTTTAATAAAAGAGGTTCAATCTACCAAAAACGGGATTACACTATTGGCCTTTTCCTTTTTGCCTATCATCCTTTATACCCCCCGCCCTGGCACTATACCTGAGGGAATTCCATCCCAGGACGTAGGTTGGTGAGGGACGCGTTGGAGCTCATAGGAGGATTCTAAAGAGCCATTGTGGCTACATGCTGTTGCCCTATTACCTAAAGGTAAGGGGCCATTACCTAACCTGAGTGGTGTCACACGAAGAAGCACTGGATGTGTTGCACTGGAGCACTTTAACTGCAATGTGTGCATGTCAAGACGTTGTCCTCACAATTTGTTGAATTTTTAAGGACTTTTGTGTTTTGGTTTTATAAGACTTTTTTCCTGCCAAACCTTTTACACGGATTTGAGACACTATATTATTCATTTATTTTTTGTATAAATATTTTTTGCACATTTGCACTGTATGAATTAGCAGTTCACTACTACCTCACTGCCTTGAATGGGCTCTTTCACACTGCACTTTATACTAGCACTAATTAGCATAGGGTACCCCCCACTGTGGATGCTTTTACCCCCAATGTTATGCACTATATTTATTATTGACAGTCACTCATGTTATATATTATCGTATAGTAGTACTGTTTTATATTGTTTTTTAATTTGATCCCACCTAACTTTATTGATCCCACCCATTACTATCGCCGCCCCCTTATGCGGGATTTAGACCCCTGCTCAGATCCCAGGGGGTACTTATATTGTACTTACCACCATTTTAGCCACCACACTTTTTAATTAAACACCACCTTACGCCTATCAGATTTTAACAACAGTCACGCATTCAAGTCTTGTATACATACCATCAACTAATAAATATTTTTTTTTTTTTTGATAAATGCCTAGGATTAGCGCAGCACTATCCATTTTTTAGATTATCCCAATTTGGTTGCAAACATGAAAATATCCTTTAACTGCTTCCCACCCAGCCTACAGACAAATGACAGCCGGACAGGAGCTCTCTCGTTCTGGCTGGATATCATATGATGTCCTCTCCAGAACACGCTTTGCTCCGGACCCACAGGCTATGCTGCAGCGTGATCTGTCACCTGCTTTGCCCACTGAACACAGCCGATGACAGATCAGTGTACTGGCCCACTGCCAGTACCGTGTGATCACTGTGACCAATCATAGCAGATTATTTGACAATTGTACACAATGAATGGCTTCCATTCATGCTATTCATTGTGTACCAGGTAAGGCCAGGAGACAGATGCACCCCACTGGGGTTAGGAGAGCACCGCAAAGGTTGTGGACCCTTTGGCTGACTGCTGCGGAGGGAGCTCTGGGTGGTTAGGAAAGCAGCTCCACCTGAACTCTGACATGGACCAAACAGGGAGCTAGAGCACAAGATTCCCTAGGGTGCGTAATCTAAGAGCCAGCAGATTTTCACCAGAGCCTCTGGTGGTGAGGATGAATTTGGCTGCAGCTGACTCCAGCTCATGGCCCCCGGGAACCCTCAGCTCATGCTCATGGACTGGCTCTGATGGAAAGAGTGGAAGCAGGAGTTCAGGGTTAAACACATGAGTACATCAGAATTGATCGATTTTAAGATATACAGTGTATACCATAGTTTGTGGACTCCATAACTTTCCTACAGACTAAACAATATACACTGATTTGGGTTATTTTCACCAAAGAAATGTATCAGTATACTTTTTGGCCTAAATTTATGAAGAAAGATAATTTATTTGCAAAGTCTTCTTAACAGAAACCAGGGTGTGAGCACGCCAGGGTACAATAGCAGATGAAAATAGCAGCGCGGTCAGTAAACAAGCCAAAAGGTTGGTAACAAGTAGTTGTAGGTTGGGATCGGGCAATAGAGTAGTTGAGGAACAAGCCAAGGGTCGATAATGAGTGGTAGTAAAATACAGACACAGCAGGGACTACAAGAGCAAGGCAATGGCTGAGAAAGCACAATAACCTGGCAAAGAGGAAGTGATGAGACAAGGCTTATATAGGAAGTTCATGAGAGAAGCAAGGAGTTCAAGGTTCATCATCAATCAAGATACAAGGTAGGGTTGTCCAATAGATCAGGCAGGATTGCTCAGTAGACAGCACCCCAGATAGCTCATTGAGAAGAGTCAACACCAGACACAGAAGAGGTCCCAGGTTCAAGACCAGGTCTGTACACCCCACTGCCATCAATGTATGATGTATGTCATGGGAGTTAAATGGTAGCAGAACAAGGGCTTATACCATATAGGACATTTTCTCAATTACAAAGGTATTTGGCTCTCAGAGTATTACTCTTGAAATGCCCACTAAGAAACCTTTCCCATGCACATATCTTTTCATTTTTTACATTCTGCCATGAAGGAGATGGATCTTATCACAAAAGCTCTATCTTTGAGAATGGATGCCTGCAAGATACTGGCTAGAAGGGTGGCATTTCAGTGTTGTACCAGTTATTCTCTACTATGCTTACAGCCTGGCGTGGAAGACAGACTGATCCTCGTGGATCCTTTTAATCCTCTCAGACTACCAGAAACCACAAGGGAATATCTAACAAAACCCTAATTGAAGCAAACAACAAAGTTCTCTTACTGGTATCTGGCGCCCCTAGAATTAGTACAATTTATGCTGATGCCTCCCTGACTTGTTTGATACTAAATGTTTTATACCTTGTGGACCTGTTCTAAAATCAAACAATATTGGACAAGACTACACACAATGATCCATTCTGTGATCAGCTGAATGAGCTGATCACAGACATTCCCAGACAATCTCAAATACTTATCTTTCACACCTTTAGAAATTGCCTGTGGTTGATATTCCAGAGACTAAGTAAGAAATTCTGGAATATTCTCTATGAAAAATTTGTTTTCATCCGACAGAACAAACAAGCGTTTGAAAGAATATGGAATCAGTCGGTACGCTATGTTCAATCCCCTGTCTGAACTTAAGAATGTGGATTGGCTAGGAGGAGAATTTACCTTCCCATTTTCACTTTTCTTCTTCTTACTCTTACTTTTCCCATTAAAACATTATTTTTTAAAGCCTTTTCTTAGCTCCAGTATATTTATTTAGTATATATATACATTCCAGGCTTTATATATATATATATATATATATATATATATATATATATATATATATATATATTGTATCCAGTTTAGCTAGATCTCACTGCAGACCTTTCCTGTTGTTCTGTTCCTAATATACTACAGGCAGGCAATTCATTCAGTTAGCTGCAGTATATTCAGTACTGTATCCTGTGCAGCTAGATCTCATTGCAGACCGTTCCTGTTGTTCTCTTCCTAATATACTATAGGCAGGCAGTCCATTCAGTTAGCTGCAGTATATTCAGTACTGTATCCTGTGCAGCTAGATCTCTCTGCAGACCGTTCCTGTTGTTCTCTTCCTAATATACTACAGGCAGGCAGTTCATTCAGTTAGCTGCAGTATATTCAGTACTGTATCCTGTGCAGCTAGATCTCACTGCAGAACGTTCCTGTTGTTCTCTTCCTAATATACTACAGGCAGGCAGTTCATTCAGTTAGCTGCAGTATATTCAGTACTGTACCCTGTGCAGCTAGATCTCACTGCAGAACGTTCCTGTTGTTCTCTTTCTAATATACTACAGGCAGGCAGTTCATTCAGTTACTGTAGCTGCAGTATATTCAGTACTGTATCCTGTGCAGCTAGATCTCGCTGCAGACTGTTCCTGTTGTTCTCTTCCTAATATACTACAGGCAGGCAGTTTATTCCATTTAGCTGGAGTATATTCAGTACTGTATCCTGTGCAGCTAAATCTCGCTGCAGACCATTCCTGTTGTTCTCTTCCTAATATACTACAGGCAGTTCATTCAGTTAGCTGCAGTATATTCAGTACTGTATCCTATGCAGCTAGATCTCGCTGCAGACCGTTTCTGTTGTTCTCTTCCTAATATACTACAGGCAGGCAGTTGATTCAGTTAGCTGCAGTATATTCAGTATATATATATATGCATCCCAGCTTTGTGCAGCTACATCTCTCTGCAGGACATTCCTGGTGTACCTATTCAAATACATTACAAATACATCAAATACAGTATGTCTGGAAGGCCAACAAGGAGAGGCAGACGCTCACAGGCCACTAAAAGAGGGCAAGCAGGCTCTGTGTCTACAGCCAACATTGCTGGTCGTGGACACGGTGCATCCTCAGCACATGGCCGTGGGACACGCTTGTCCTTTTTTTCGGTAGCTGGCCGTGTTGAGTCACAACATGCAGAAGAGTTGGTAGAGTGGATGACCAAGCCGTCCTCATCCTCCTCATCCACTGTCACCCAGGCTCAGAGTACTTTGGCTGCCAATGCAGATGCCAAAGCAACCTCTTCCATTGTCTCAATGTCATCAGTCAATCCTTCCCTAGCCCCACCATCATGCCCTGAGGAGTCCCCCAAACTGTTCAACCACAGTGTTGGGTACATGCTGCAGGAGGATGCGCAGCGTTTTGAAGGCTCCGATGAGGGTACCTAGCTAGAGGAAGGCAGTAACGTGAGGCCAGGGAGAGGGGGTGCCCAAGAAGGACAACAAACTGGCAGTCATGTTCCCCCAGCTGCAGCATACTGCCAGGGTTGCTCCAGTGAGGAGGAGGGAGGGGATGATGAGGTCACTGACTCTATGTGGGTGCCTGTTAGGAGAGAGGAGGATGAGGAAGCACATATCCAATGAGGCAGGATGCCCTCCAGGGGCCAGCTTAAGGGAAGCCAACCGACTGCATCACACCGCAGAGCTCCGCATGTGCAGGGCGCTGCTGACTCCGCGCGTTTTTCCAAAAGTTCTTTGGTGTGGGCCTTTTTTAAGACATGTGCAGCAGATCGCACCGTTGCTGTTTGCAACATATGTCTGAAGCGTATCAAGCGTGGCCAAAACAGCAGCCGCTTGGGCACCACATGCTTGACCAGACATATGTCGAACTCCCATGCAGTCTGTTGGCAAGCATACTTAAAAGACCCACACCAAAGAACAAGGTGGACCTCTCCTTGCTCCTCATCAGCTGGGATCTCCAGCCCCACTATACCTTCGGTTCTCTCAGAAACCTGCACTGAGAGGAATGAAGGTGTATAATTAGGTGTGCCAAGTAATTGCGGGCAATCTGCTATCGCTACACCAACGTCCGATTGTAGCAGGCAAATTTCCCTACCCCAGTTGCTAAACTGGCAAAAGAAATTCGGTCCCAGCCATCCACATGCCCAGCAGCTGAATGCTAGCTTGGCTAAATTGCTAGCACTCCAACTCCTGCCTTTTCAGCTGGTAGACTCTGCCCCCTTTCGTGAATTTGTGGAATGTGCGGTACCTCAGTGGCAGGTTCCCAAATGCCACTTTTTTCACAGAAGGTGATTCTGGCTCTCTACCGGCATGTGGAAGGCAATGTCTTGGCCTCACTGGACAGGGCGGTCAGTGGTAAGTTGCATATTACCGCTGATTCATGGTCCAGCAGGCATGGACAGGGATGTTACCTATCTTTCACGGCGCACTGGGTGACCCTGCTGGCAGCTGGGAAGGATGCAGGACAGGGTGCAGTATTGTTGGAGCTTGTTCCGCCACCACACCTCCAAAATGCTACTAGTGGTGATTCTGACACACCTCTCTCCTCCACCCCCTCCTCTTCTTCTTCCTCCATGGCCTCTTCCTCTATAGATTTGTCCTCGGAAACAGCGGTCATCCGTAGGCGTTCAAGGGGCTACGCAAGCACTCAGGCAAAAAGATGCCATGCGGTGCTTGAGCTGGTGTGCTTAGGGGACAGGTGCCACACTGTGGCAGATATAGGGTATGTTATTCCTGCGCTACCAAGAAATGGTGGTATAGGTGATTTTAAATAGGGAAAAGCAGCCTGCACCGAATGGGGTCCAGCCTTAGCCCCTGGTGTAAATTTTAACTGAGAGATGGGGATAGTGCTGCGCTAATCCTGCAATAGACTACTATATATAGGTGTACTTGGGTAGGGGGCTACATTCTTGCCTTCACTGAGGCATAAGGTGGTGATCTAAACCACAATGAGGGGTATCGCACTATGTGGACCTGCAAGCAGTATGTGCATAAAAAAATAATAGATAAAACGTGGAGCCCACCTAAAAAGGCTATACATATATGTATCTTAGCTTAAGTGAAGAAATAAAACCATAGTGAAGTCTACAATATAAAATAAAATAAAAACAATTTTTTTCAATAAAATAGTGATTACCGCTGCGACATTAAGTGTTAGTACAAAGTGCTGTGAATTAATATCCGGGAATTGTTATAGTTCAATCAACCGTGATTCATATAAATTAATGAATAGCTAAAAACTAAATAACATGAAAGCAAAAAATGCCAAATAATACAATGTTACATTGAATGTTCAAAGTGATCTTCAAAACTGTGCAACATGCAGTATAGTGTCCAGCGCCAACAGGGGGTGCTCAAACTTGAAAAAGTAATAATCCAGTTCAATCAAGGTGACTTAGTGCAACAACAAAACAGCTTAAATGCTTCTTTAGTGATGACAGACAATTAAATCGTGCAGATGGCAGCTGGGTTTAGATAACATTTGTTCAGAAGAGTGGTGGATGTGAAGTGTATAACAGGATCTTCTCCATGCAACAATCCTCTAGTGGTAGATAATGGCCCCTTACCTCACTATACTGAGGTTACAGCATAGAACAGACAGCGCTGGTGGTGTCTCCTGTGCAGGGGGTCCTAGGTTATGGACTGTCACATATCAGACCTCAGATGCATGGGGAACATCATAGTAAAAAGTGCTTCATAGCCACGTGACCTGTGACGCCACGCATAGGGACAGGCACCGCCCACTGTCAGCAGTGTATGAGCTCGCCGCTCGTTTGGACACACTGTACCGTTCGTTGCTTTACTGTGTGAGTACCCTGTATGTTGCCAATGTTTAATAAAGCCGGAAACATGCTCTAAATACTACACTATATGGTATTTCCATTTACTATGATGTTCTCCATGCATCTGAGGTCTGATATGTGACAGTCCATAACCTAGGACCCCCTGCACAGGAGACACCACCAGCGCTGTCTGTTCTATGCTGTAACCTCAGTATAGTGAGGTAAGGGGCCATTATCTACCACTAGAGGATTGTTGCATGGAGAAGATCCTGTTATACACTTCACATCCACCACTCTTCTAACCAAATGTTATCTAAACCCAGCTGCCATCTGTACGATTTAATTGTCTGTCATCATTAAAGAAGCATTTAAGCTGTTTTGTTGTTGCACTAAGTCACCTTGATTGAACTGGATCATTACTTTTTCAAGTTTGAGCACCCCCTGTTGACGCTGGACACTATACTGCATGTTGCACAGTTTTGAAGATCACTTTGGACATTGTGGCAGAGATTCTGTCAGCTCTGAAGGGGCAGGCTCAGAGGTGGTTGACGCCATGCCAGCTTTGGGCAGGAATGGTGGTTTGCAACAATGGTACCAACCTCCTCTCAGCACTCTGACAGGGACAATTCACCCATGTTCCCTGTTTGTCTCACGTCCTTAATTTGGTGGTGCAGCAGTTCTTGTGCACGTACCTGGGCTTTCAGGATCTCCTGAGGCAGGCCAGGAAAGTCTGTGTGCATTTCCACCTGTCATATAATGCCAGTGCTCGGCTGGCTGACCTCCAAAAGGAATACAACCTGCCCAAGAACTGCCTAATCTGTGACATGCCCACCAGATGGAACTCAATGTTGGCCATGCTGCAGCTGCTGCACATGGAGCAGAGGGCCATCAATGAGTCCCTGTGTGACTATGGCACCAGGACAGGGTGAGGGGAGCTTGGCTTTTTTTCGCCACACCAGTGGCTCGTGATCAAGGATGCATGCACTGTCCTGTCACCATTTTATGAAGCCACGAGGATGGTGAGCAGTGACAGTGCATGCATCAGTGATACTTTCCCTCTTGTCTACCTGTTGGAGCACACTCTGCGTGGAATAATGGACAGGGCACTTGAGGCAGAACAGAGGGAGGAAGAGGAGGACTTCCTTACCTCTCAAGGCCCCCTTTATCCAGACAGTGTTCCTGCGGGCCCGCCGATCACACAGGAGGAGGAGGTGGATTGTGTCAGCATGGAGGTGGAGCCTAGCATTCAACATCAGCAGCAGCAGTCTTCAAGGGATCATTTACAATCCCCAGAAACCCATGGACTTGTATGTGGCTGGGAGGAGGTGGCTGCGGATCAGGTCGTCCTCAGAGACCCAGAGGACTCCAGACCGAATGCCTCAGCAAACCTACGCTGCATGGCCTCCCTGATCCTGCAAAGCCTGCAAAAGGACCCTCGCATTCGTGGTATCAAGGAGAGGGATCAGTACTGTCTGGCAGCCCTCCTTGATCCACGTTACAAGGGTAAGGTTGCAGAATTTAACCAGCCATCGCAGAGGGAGCAGAGGATAAAACATCTTCGGGAGGCCTTGCAGAAAGGTTTGTGCAACGCGTTTTCAGAGCCTTGGAGGTTACAAATTCCTGGTCCTGGACAACGTGTTGCTGAGGCTTCGGCCAGTCACAGAAGGAGCGGTGGAGAAGATGCCTAAGGTCCAATTTTTCTGCCCCTGTTCAACAGGGGCGTGTAATTACAATTTTTGATCTAATAATTCACAGCAGGGCCAGTTCCAGCACCCACCAAGAGTAACTGTGCGGGCTTACAGTGTTCTGGTACCACTAACACCTAAGGCCGAAATTTTTGCAGAGTATATAGGGCAGGCCCCTACTTTCAAACATCCAACTTACAAACGACTCCTACTTACAAACGGAGGGAGACAACAAGAAGTGAGAGGAAATCTACCCCTAGGAAGGGAAATTCTCTCCTGAAAGAGTTAATATGGGAAAAAGGTGTCTCCTCCACTGATGCCTTTTCACCAATCCTTGTTTCCCTAAAAACCCCAAATTTTCAAAATCCAATTGTCATTGGAACAGAAAGTGAGGTGAAATCTTCTGAATAGGGGCACAGGCAGCAAAACAAATGTTACAGGGGTGATAACCCTTCCCTGTGTTTTCCAAAAAGCTTAAAAATAGATTTTTTTGGCTGGAGCTACACTTATGCCCCGTACACACGGTCAGATTTTCCGATGGAAAATGTCCGATCGGAGCGTGTTGTCGGAAATTCCGACCGTGTGTGGGCTCCATCGGACATTTTCCATCGGATTTTCCGACACACAAAGTTGGAGAGCAGGAGATAAAATTTTCCGACAACAAAATCCGTTGTCGGAAATTCCGATGGTGTGTACACAAATCCGACGGACAAAGTGCCACGCATGCTCAGAATAAATAAAGAGATGAAAGCTATTGGCCACTGCCCCGTTTATAGACCCGACGTACGTGTTTTACGTCACCGCGTTTAGAACGATCGGATTTTCCGACAACTTTGTGTGACCGTGTGTATGCAAGACAAGTTTGAGCCAACATCCGTCGGAAAAAATCCTAGGATTTTGTTGTCGGAATCTCCGAACAAAGTCCGACCGTGTGTACGGGGCATTACAAAATGTACCTGTTCCAAATTACAAACAGATTCAACTTAAGAACAAACCTACAGTCCCTGTCTTTCTTGGGACCGCCTGTATACTGGTGTTCAGAGTATATACAGTGGGGCAAAAATTATTTATTATTATTTATTTATTATTAGTATTTTCAGCCACCATTTGTGCAAGTTCTCCCACAAAAAGATGAGAGAGGCCTGTAATTGTCATCATAGGTATACCTCAACTATGAGAGACAAAATGTGGAAACAAATCCAGACAATCACATTGTCTGATTTGGAAAGAATTTATTTGCAAATTATGGTGGAAAATAAGTATTTTGTCAATATTAAAAGTTCACCTCAATACTTTGTTATATATCCTTCGTTGGCAATGACAGAGGTCAAACGTTTTCTGCAAGTCTTCACAAGGTTGTCACACACTGTTGCTGGTATTTTGGCCCATTCCTCCATACAGATCTCCTCTAGAGCAGTGATGTTTTGGGGCTGTCGCTGGGCAACACGGACTTTCAACTCCCTCCAAAGGTTTTCTATGGGGTTGAGATCTGGAGACTGGCTAGGCCACTCCAGGACTTTAAAATGCTTCTTACGAAGCCACTCCTTCATTGCCCGGGCGGTGTGTTTGAGATCATTGTCATGCTGAAAGACCCAGCCACGTTTCATCTTCAATGCCCTTGCTGATGGGAGGAGGTTTGCACTCAAAATCTCACGATACATGGCCCCATTCATTCTTTCATGTACACGGATCAGTTGTCCTGTTCCCTTTGCAGAGAAACAGCCTCAAAGCATGATGTTGCCACCCCCATGCGTCACAGTAGGTATGGTGTTCTTTGGTTGCAACTCAGCATTCTCTCCCCTCCAAGCACTACGAGTTGTGTTTCTACCAAACAGTTCTACTTTGGTTTCATCTGACCATATGACATTCTCCCAATCCTCTTCTGGATCATCCAAATGCTCTCTAGCAAACCTCAGATGGGCCCGGACATGTACTTGGTTAAGCAGTGGGACACGTCTGGCACTGCAGGATCTGAGTCCCTGGAAGCGTAGTGTGTTACTGATGGTAGCCTTTGTTACGTTGGTCCCAGCTCTCTATAGGTCATTCACTAGGTCCCCCCGTGTGGTTCTGGGATTTTTGCTCACCGTACTTGTGATCATTTTGACCCCACGGGGTGAGATCTTGCGTGGAGCCCCAGATCGAGGGAGATTATCAGTGGTCTTGTATGTCTTCAATTTTCTAATTATTGCTCCCACAGTTGATTTCTTCACACCAAGCTGCTTGCCTATTGCAGATTCAGTCTTCCCAGCCTGGTGCAGGTCTAGAATTTTGTTTCTGGTGTCCCTCGACAGTTCTTTGGTCTTCACCATAATGGAGTTTGGAGTGTGACTGTTTGAGGTTGTGGATAGGTGTCTTTTATACTGATAACAAGTTCAAACAGGTGCCATTAATACAGGTACTGAGTGGAGGACAGAGGAGCCTCTTAAAGAAGAAGATACAGGTCTGTGAGAGCCAGAAATCTTGCTTGTTTGTAGGTGACCAAATACTTATTTTCCACCATAATTTGCAAAAAAATTCTTTCAAAAATCAGACAATGTGATTGTCTGGATTTGTTTCCACATTTTGTCTCTCATAGTTGAGGTATACCTATGATGACAATTACAGGCCTCTCTCATCTTTTTAAGTGGTGAACTTGCACAATTGGTGGCTGACTAAATACTTTTTTGCCCCACTGTAGGGCCTGGGGGCCCCATGCCTTTTCTTTTTTAATTTGGGTGCGGAGTTCCCCTTAATATCCAGACAAGACCCAAAGGGCCTGGTAATGGGCTGGGGGGTTACCCATGCCATTTTTTTCAATAATGTTCATCCATGTTGCCGGGACCCAACATTACATTACAGCTGCAAGCAATTTTAAATATTTTTTATTCCTTTAGAAATGTCATTTTGTGCAGGGACTGTTCTAAACATGGGAAACACGTGCCACTTTACAGGCATACAATAGACACACCCAGGTACGATATTTAAGGGAATATTTCACTTTTATTTTTCACTTTAAGCATCATTAAAATCACTGCTCCCGAAAAAAACGGCCCTTTTTAAACCTTTTTTTTGCATTGATACATGTCTCGTGTGGCAGGACCCGGGTCCCCAAACCCTTTTTAGGACAATAACTTGCATATTAGCCTTTAAAATTCGCACTTTTGATTTCTCACGTTTGAGTCCCATAGACTTTAACGGTATTCGAAAATTCACGCCAACTTTCGGTCCGTTCAGATGTTCGGTGTTCTGGATGTGAACCGGGGTGTTCGGCTCATCCCTACTAGTTAAAAAGGCACACACAAGGCTACTAAAATGAAGAAATTAGACCATGGGAAAAAGAGAAGATATAGGTGATTATTTGAAAAAAACATGGTTATTAGACAAAGGAAAGCCAACAACATTTATGTTCACACAATTTAGCACACAAGGTAATTATTATTCAGGAGAGAAAAAAGCAGGCGTAAATGGTGTAAAAGCACTTAAATCAGCATAAACAATATCAATACCACCCAGAACACCAAAAGGCAATACATTTTATTCAACAATACCAGGGCTATATTGCTTTCATATCCTAATGGTGACTGTTTGGGAGAACCACATGAGCAATAGACAGCATAAACAATCCAAGAAAGAAATTTAAGCAAGAGTGGCAGTCTCAAAGAAAGTTTATCTGCCAGCTAACGTTGGGGCCTTTTAGATGACCGTTGATGCAGTAGAGGTGGTCTTTATATCCTGCAGGCAGTCAGATGCAGTTTAACTAGATAATCTAGAACACTCGTTAGGCAGGAGGTGCACAGTAAACTGTAATACAACTGCACTTACGGCGGTAATGCAAGATGAAGTCAAACAATAGAAGTCTCAACTGGTGTGTTTTGAGTAAAAGAGGAAGGTCTAATAGCATTTTTCCCTCAGCACTAAAGATACAGATGGGCAGATGGCCCACTCACCAAGTCCTAGTGAAGCTGTAGAGTCTTGTGGTGGAAGGACGCCCCCCCAGTACTGGTCCCAAAGTGATTGTGCCTTGACTGACAATTCAGCTTTTCTAAAGAATGAGCAGGTCCCTTAGCTAGGGACAAGGTAGCAGTTCCTACAGAAGCATCAATCCCACTGCTGTGGCCTCAGTCTGTGCGATTTGTGGGTAGTGCTTCCAAACCCTGCAACCTTTCAACCCCAGGCCTTCACAAGTAGCTCATTCCAATAGGTCTGTACTGCTTGGACCTTGATGGTGCCAAGGCAGCAGGTCTTTTCTGGGCAAACAATATAAAGCCCTCCTTGTTCCTCCTGCTGAGCACAGGCCATAGAGATTTGTAGTATCGAAAGACAGTTGTCCCCTTAATATGGCCACTGCCTCAAACTATGTCTCCCATTATTTTTACTAGTTCCCCCTGCTGGCTGGTGGAGAATGCAGCAACAAAATAACAGCTCAGTAAAGGGCAGCAAGACAGAGGCATTTAGAGCAAGGTCTTTGTCTCATACTACGGTATTTGGCTACATTTGTTTTTTTAAATTTGCATGACAGCTTAGTAGTTTTGCACTGTGACCTTATAGCACCTATGTGTAGTCTACTAAGAGTTCTGCATGCCTAACAGGTTAATTCATTATGAATTCTTTTAGTTTATACAAAGTTACTATGTCAATGTTTGCACTTTGGAGTTTTTTTTTTTTTTTTTATATCTGTTGTCAGGGAAGCCTGTATTCCCTATTAACATTCTTCATAAACATGCATCACATTTTTTATTGGCAAATGAACACTCTGAAGTATTCATTCATCATCCTTTGGTGATCAAGCTCCAGTTCTGTTTATAAGAAAGTTCATGTTGCAGAATCATTTGGTAGGAACCTATTCAGCTCCTCTACAGGATGCTCCTTTTGAAAGAATATACATTTCAGGAGCATGTTAGGGAAAAGATCTCAAAATAACTCAATTATTCTGTAAGTAAGCATGCTGTACTGTGGGCATTTTAAGAAAGGACAGATCGTGAAATACAAGTACATGCATTAAATGTATACAAATCTAGAAACCACCTTTCAAGAGCAAATATAATATTTAGAAGTACTAATCTTTGTTACAGTATATTGCTCACTTACCAAATGTTTGCAACAGGTTTCAGAGTAATATTTTAATTTTCGAAGAACTTTTTTTCATCATGAGATGAATTGTTTATCTTGAACAACTATCTTATAGCTCCCAACTGTCCCTGATTTTAAAGGACTGTCCCTGATTTGGAATGGAGTCCCTCTATCCCTCTTTCTACCTCATGTGTCCCTCATTTTGGTCTGATCTATATAGTTGTAAATAAAGTGCATGTTTTATCTTTCCAAAAGTGTTTCCTAGTGCTAAACTGTTCATCCAATTTCTAAATTGCTGCATTTGTAAATTTCAAAAGTCAGTATAAAGGAATAGTAGTGGTAAAAAAAAGCACCTATGGGTTTAACTAATCATTTGTTTTTTTTGGTATAATTCACCTTTAAGGGGGCATGGTAGGGAGTGTCTCCTATGCCTACATAACTTTGATAGTAGGTGTCCCTCATTGCCATCCTAAAAAGTTGGGAGGTATGCTATCTAGCTGATAGAATAACATAATGTTACAAATATTGACTAAATGAGTAATATGCTTAGGCATAAGAGCTGTCATGATAGATAAACAAAAGCTGTCATTGTTCACTTCTTTTACAAGTTGCCAGTTCCCCATCTAAATAGAACATCACTATTTGTTGAGTTTCTTAACTGGAATTTGTATGCAGCCAGTGAAGATGGAATCATAGTGTGGTGATAAGGCAGACCAGGCACCCTAAAAAGCTGTGTGAGAGGGCCCAGAGCAGCCATGTTGCTCAGAATTCCTAAGTCAACCATTAAATTTTGTATAATATAACAGCAGTGATTCCCTTTCCATAATCCCAGGATGTGCATCTCCTATATTAACAATCTCTTATCCTTATTAACATTATGATAGACACACTAGAACCTCTTAACCAAATGAATCAACATCAAAACAAAGCATGATGAACAGAAAACTCTTTATTTTAGCCATTGTAAACCCCCTTGAGGGAAATTAGCACAAGGCACATCTCAGTCTCACTCTGCTAGCCGTCATAAACATGTGACATCAGAGGAAGGCAGGGTCATCCGTTTACGTCACTGAGTGGCCCCACACTTAGCTATATAACAGCTGCCATCAAGTAGAAGCGTCACTCGGCAGATGCCTCCCATGGAGGCAGGGGCGTTGCAGCTTTTTTTTTTTCAGATCGTCGGCTGTGTGTGATGGACCTACATCGTGGGACATTTTTATTTTTTTATCTTTTAATAAAGGACTTGTCCCTAAGTGTCTCCTGTCTTTTTTACTATTTTTGACATTTTTTTGTGAAATGGTAGGGGTACAATGTACCCGCTATCAATTTACATGGGGGGGAGGCCGGGATCTAAGGGTCCCCTTGTTAAAGGGGGCTTACAGATTCCAATAAGCCCCCTGCACGCATACCCCCAAAGCAACCGGGCAAGGGCTGGGGATGAGGCCCTTGTCCCCATCAACATGGGTACAAGGTGCTTTGGGGGGCTACCCCAAAGCATCCTCCCCATGTTGAGGGCATGTGGCCTGGTACAGTTCAGGAGGGGGGCGCTCTCTCATCCCCCCTCTATTCCTGCCAGGTTGCGTGCTCGGATAAGGGTCTAGTATGGATTTTGGGGGACCCCTATGCCATTTCTTTTTAAATTTTGGCGCGGGGTTCCCCTTAAAATCGATACCAGATCGGAAGGGTCTGGTATGGATTTTGGGGGGACCCCTACACCATTTTTTTTCATTTGGCACAGGGTTCCCCTTCATTTCCATACCAGACCTGAAGGGCCTGGTAATGGACTGGGGGGCGAACCCATGCCATTTTTTTCAGTGAGTTTTATCTATATTGCAGGAACCCGACAATTCATTACAGCTGTGATTAGTTTTAAATAGGGATGGGCTGAACACCCCCCCCCGTTCGGTTCACACCAGAACATGCGAACAGGCAAAAAATTTGTTCGAACACGCGAACACCGTTAAAGTCTATGGGATACGAACATGAAAAATCAAAAGTGCTAATTTTAAAGGCTTATATGCATGGTATTGTCTTAAAAGGTATTTGGGGACCTGGGTCCTGCCCCAGGGGACATGTATCAATGCAAAAAAAAAAAAGTTTTTAAAATGTCCGTTTTTTTCGGGAGCAGTGATTTTAATAATGCTTAAAGTGAAACAATAAAAGTGTAATATTCCTTTAAATTTCATACCTGGGGGTGTATATAGTATGCCAAGTGGCACATGTTTCCCATGTTTAGAACATTCTGACAGCAAAATGACATTTCTAAAGGAAAAAAAGTCATTTACAATTACTCGCGGCTATAATAATTGTCGGTCCGGCAATGCACATTAAAAGTTCATTGATAAAAACGGCATGGGATTCCCCCACAGGGGAACCCCGAACCAAAATTTAAAAAAAAATGCATGGGGGGTATTAAGGGTAACCCCGCGCCAAAATTTTTTAAAAAATGGCGTGGGGTCCCCCCAAAAATCCATACTAGACCCTTATCTGAGCACGCAACCTGGCAGGCCACAGGAAAAGATGGGGGGATGAGAAAGCACCCCCTCTCCTGAACCGTACCAGGCCACATGCCCTCAACATTGGGAGGGTGCTTTGGGGTAGCCCCCTCAAAGCACCTTGTCCCCATGTTGATGGGGAGAAGGGCCTCATCCCCACAACCCTTGCCCGGTGGTTGCAGGGGTCTGTGGGTGGGGGGCTTATCGGAATCTGGAAGCCTCCTTTAACAAGGGGACCCCCAGATCCCAGCCCCCCTGTGTGAATTGGTAATGGGGTACAAATGTACCCCTACCATTTCACAACAAAAGTGTCAAAAATGTTAAAAGAGACAATAGACGGTTTTTGACAATTCCTTTATTAATGTCATCTTCTTTCCCCGCTTCTTCTTCCATCTTCTTCTGGTCTTCCTTCGGTGTTCTTCTTCTTCCTCCATCTTGTTCTTCCCCCGCTTCTTCCTCTATCATCCTCCGCTTCTTCCTCCAGTCTTCTCGTCCGGCATCTTCCTCCGGCTCCTTCTTGTTTGCTTCGTCCTCCAATCCACCTCCCTCTGACAACATGGGGAAAGCCATAGTGAAGTCCCCGTGCGTCAGAGGGGGCGGGGTCAATGGGTGGCCCGCCATCCGTTATATAAGAACTGTCACCTCAACAGAAGCGTCACACAGCTGGAGACTCCCATTGAGGCAGATTGGAGGACAAAGCGGAGAAGAAGGAGGCGGAGGAAGATGCTGGACGAGAAGACCGAAGGAAGAAGTGGAGGAAGATAGAGGAAGAAGCGGGGAAGAACAAGATGGAGGAAGAAGAACACTGAAGGAAGACCACCAGAAGAAGGAAGAAGAAGCAGGGAAAGAAGAAGACATTACTAAAGGAATTGTCAAAAAACATTTATTGTCTTTTTTTAACATTTTTGACACTTTTTTGTGAAATGGTAGGGGTACATTTGTACCACATTACCAATTCACACAGGGGGGCTGGGATCTGGGAGACCCCTTGTTAAGGGGACTTCCAGATTCCGATAAGCCCCCCGCCCGGACCCCCACAACCACCGGGCATCAACATGGGGACAAGGTGCTTTGGAGGGGCTACCCCAAAGCATCCTCCCAATGTTGAGGGCATGTGGCCTGGCATGGTTCAAGAGGGGGGCGAGAGAGCCCCCCCTTTTCCTGGGCCTGCCAGGTTGTGTGCTTGGATAAGGGTCTGGTATGGATTTTTGGGGGGACCCCACGCCATTTTTTTTTTAATTTTGGCGCAGGGTTCCCCTTAAAATCCATACCAGACCTGAAGGGTCTGGTATGGATTTTGAGGGGGACCTCCACGCCATTTTTTTTTTAAATTTTGGCGCGGGGTTCCACTTAATATCCATACCAGACCTGAAGGGCCTGGTATGGAATTTTTTGCATTTTTTTTTTATTTCAGTTCGGGGCTCCCCTGTGGGGGAATCCCATGCCGTTTTTATCAATGAAATTTTATGTGTATTGCCGAACTGACAATTCATTATAGCCGCGAGTAGTTTTAAATTACTTTTTTTCCTTTAGAAATGTCATTTTGCTGTTAGACTGTTCTAAACACGGGAAACATGCGCCACTTTACAGGCATACTATAGACACCCCCCCAGGTATGAAATTTAAAGGAATATTACACTTTTATTGTTTCACTTTAAGCATTATTAAAATCACTGCTCCCGAAAAAACTTCCATTTTTAAAACTTCTTTTTGCATTGATACATGTCCCCTGGGGCAGGACCCAGGTCCCCAAACACTTTTTATGACAATAACTTGCATATTAACCTTTAAAATTAGCACTTTTGATTTCTTGCATAGACTTTTAATGGGCTTTCGAATTTGCCGCGAACATCCCAAATTGTTTGCTATTCGGTGAACGGACGAACAGCCAATATTCGAGTCAAACTCATGTTCGACCGGAACATAAAGCCCATCCCTAGTTTTAAATTACTTTTATCCCTTATAGAAATGCCATTCTGCTGTCAGACTGTTCTAAACATGGGAAACATGCGCCCCTTTACAGGCATACTATAGACACCCCCCAGGTACGAAATTTAAAGGAATATTCCACTTTTATTGTTTCACTTTAAGCATTATTAAAATCACTGCTCCCGAAAAAACGTCCGTTTTTAAAACTTCTTTTTGCATTGATACATGTCCCCTGGGGCAGGACCCGGGTCCCCAAACACTTTTTATGACAATAACTTGTATATAAGCCTTTAAAATTAGCACTTTTGGTTTTTCATGTTAGTGTCCCATAGACTTTAACGGCGTTCCGTGGCTTTTGAAGTTGCCTCGAACACCGCATATTGTTCGTGTGTTCGCCGAACATCCGAACTTATGCTTGGGCCAAACTGTTCGCCCATCCCTAATAAACACATCAAGTCGAGACATAAAGAGTAACTCCACTTTTGTTGAGAAAAAAACATTCCCCTCTGGGTGATCTATGTTCATTGCAAGGATTTTAACAAACTTTGTTGCAGATTCCTACCGTTTGTTATTCTTTTTTTTAAAATCAGAAAATAGTTTTATTGACTATAATAAACAACTACCAATGTATAAACATTTCTGTTTCGGATGTGTACATTTACATACCACATTTATCATTGCAACATCACATAACATAAGCATATTGCCTGGAGCCACAATACTCAAGCTCCTTCTCGTCGCACATTTCACTTGACACAAAGTACACCAAACAGAACTAAATCACCCTGTAGGGCATTGTAGAATTCTAGGCATTACCAATTCCCTAGGGCATAGTCCAGGCATATCAAGCCATGGGAACCATATCCTTTCAAACCTACCCGAGCTCCCCCTATGTTGATAAATGTACTGCTCCATAATGAGAGTATTTCCCATGTGTGTTATCCATGAGGTAACTGTGGGCGGTGAGGACAATTTCCATCTGATCAAGATGACCTTTCTAGCCCGGAATAGTTCCCGGGAGAATGCAATTCTAACCATCTCCTCTGTAATTACCTCCTCTAGGACTCCTGGTATACAGCAGATTGGATCTAAAGGTACACTCGTCTGAAACACCCAGTTGAGTACCATGCTCCAGTAACGATGGAGCTTCGGGCAATGCCAGAGGAGATGGATGAGGTCCCCAGGGGTTTGTCTGCATTTACCACACAGGGGGTCTGCCAGTCTTCCCATTCTTCCCAAGTTTTTTCAGGGTGTAATATACTCTAAGTACAATATATAGCTGAGACACTTTTTGAGCTATATTTAAAGAACAAGTAGAGATGGGGTGCGCTTTTAAGTATTCCATTAGTAACATTTGATAACTTTGGGATATGATTACCTTAGTTTCAGTGCTAGATTGTAACATATGGAAAATAGGAATAGAAGACATGACCCACACCCCTGCATCACCCTGCGCACAGACAGCATGGCGCAGCTAAAGATAGAAATAAAGCATAGTTGCGGGTAGGTTAAACCTGTTTTGTAGTTTGGGGAATGACTTTAGCTTTCCATATTGAAATATATGGGACAGAGGAGTCACACTAAAGGCTCGCCACCTAGGCTCTTTTAGTTATATGAGTGGTTGCCCCAAATCAGACTATATTCAGTGAAACCTATCACCCCCTGCAATCGTTTGCCACTGTTCCATATTTTTTGGATTAGCATAAGAGTAGGCATTTGTTTGTTAGATTTTGAAACATCTGTGCCTCCAGTCCCATCAGAACAGTTCCTGCTTCGGTGCCAATAAGCATTAGGTGTGCTGACGAACCCGGCAGATTTTAGGACATGGAGCCAACCAGATGCTGCATTTGGGCTGCAAGATAGTACAGCCAAGGATTGGGTACTGCCAGTCCCCCACCATCTTTAGGATATTGCAGTTGTTGTGGCAGACTTCTACCCTGCGGTGCCCCTGAAATCCCACCCTTTGATTGTAACTACGCTGTCAGTAGTAGTAAAATTGGGTTGCATCACAATGGCCCCCCACACCCCCTCACCTTTGTCACCAGTTATTGGAGCCCAGGAGTTTCCTTCTAGTCCATCAGGGAGAAGGTTCAGGGAATTCCTCTCGTCCAACAGATGTAGATTTCAAGACTTTCTTCAAGGGGATCGATGGTGCACTGTTGAGGAAATTCAAGCAATGCTGTCGCCCCCTCTAGATAGATGGCGAGCAACACAGATTAGACACTTTCTCACCGCTTCACATTTCGTGCCCTCCGCTAGTTACTCCACATCTGAATTTGAGAGTTTATATCTAGATCCTGCCCATCTCCGCCATCTACTGTCATTAATGTATGGGATGCTGATTGAGCCCCAAGACAGCTATATACCTCCCTTTCTACTGAAGTGAGAAATCGACCTGAATCGGGCCTTTTTAAAGGGCCAGATAGAACGCATTTTATTTTTTGCTCACCACTCCTCACCGCTCCTCAATCGCGCAAAGGTTTCAGGAGGTGGGGGTTTAAGATTCTGACCCGCTGGTATAGAGTATCCACACTCCTACATAGGATCTACCCTTCAGTTCCCTCTACCTGCTGGCGATGTCAACAATCTGACAGTACACTACTGCATGTATTCTGGACATACCCTCGGGTCCGCCCCAGCCTGGGACGCTATCCGAAGTGTGAGTTTTAGACTGACAGACATTTCACTGGCAGATGACCCCATGCAGTGCTTACTCCACTTCACTCTGATATCGAGGCATTGATATAAGAAGTCCCTCTTCTTAATGCCGCTAAAATATGTATTCATCAAAAGTTGAAATGTACGGTGAAAGGTTATGTTAAGCCTCCATCTTTGTTCTGTCAGCCATCTTAAATAATATGTACAATTAGAATACCTCTTTAAACTTCACAAATATCTGTCTAAGCATGAGATTCTTCTAAATGAATTGTTCTCATATACCTCTTATCTTCACTTTCTCACATTCTCACATTCTTTTAGCTACTGTGAGAAATAGAGAACAATGACTGTTTGTCTTAACCAGCTGTAACCATTTTAACATCTACTGCGCATGTCTTATTATGAATCTCCTGTGTGACTTGTAATTTTGCTATTAAAGATGCCAAGAGGCACACAAATGCAGCCATTTCCCAAGACATAATACCGCGCGTGTGTGTGTGTGTGGTTCATTCGTATTTGGGACTTGTCTCTGGATATATCTGAAATGCACAATACATCGATCCGAGGTCTGAGAGGTTAAAAGGGACCCCCCTAGACACAGGATTAACCCTTTTTAGCACTGGGGGCTCGTCCAGAGATGGAAGTCTACCCTTAACAGATTAACCCTTCGGTAAGTTAATCTTATTCTTATTGAGTGAAATTGACTTGCCAGGGGTCGGTGTGGCTTCCACCCCATAGAGATTGCTGCTGGGTTATAGAACCTCTCATAAGTATAGGTAAAAGTTGACCGGTCATATAAATAGTGTTTTGGGGACACTTGAAAAGGTTTTTGGTAACCTTAAAAGGTTTTGATGACCTTAAGAGAAGTTAAAGAGTACTCTAGAGTTTTTTCTGTTTGGTACAGAACAAGAGACAGACGATCGATGTATTGTGTAAACCTTGTATGATTGTATAACTGCTTTAACTGCTTTTAATTGCTTTAAAAGTATCACGCTGGATGAATTGCACTGAGTGTATATGTGTGCTATTTTTTTTTCAAGAACCACAGGGCGCATTTGGTGAGTAATGTCCCTGGGGGTTATATGAAGCAAGATAGCAAGTCGTGAGCAAGGTTGTATATTTATTGTATGTCCAAAAACTTTTGAATTTGTTCCAAATTTATTCTGTTAAGGAAAATAAATTGGCATAGTTGACAAGATACTCTGAGGCTAACTTTTGATCAAAACATGCTATTTGAATAATTCTTTTTGCTACTGACATCTCTTGCACAGTGGAAGTCAGGTGCAAAATTTGGATATTTGGCTTTTTGCCAACAGGGTTCAAGTGCTAATATCTCCCTAACCATAATAGATAGTGAGGAATTGTTTGCGGCATTAGTACTACCACAATTGAAGGCACTGTTTGAACCTGTTGGCACTCTGCCAAAAAAAATTAAATATAGATAAAAATTGTTTGGTTATAAAAATAAGAAAAGTAATAATGTATAAAGCTTGCTTGTGATCAGGAGAACCTCTGACCATCAGGAGCGCTTATTGACATTTTGCAAAAAAAGAAAAAAAAGAGACTCAGAGTATCTACAAGAACATAATCAGAATGTCTAGAAAGAAAAATAAAGACATATATCCGCCACTCTCGCCTACCTGAAAAGAGCTTGTAAACTATATCTACTGTAGAACCAGCGGGTACAGCTGCAACCAATTACAAGCTTAACACAGAACAAGGGAGAGATGATATGTGGATTAAATTAAAAACTCACATGCTAGAGATTTTTAAACCAAAATCTTCATTGCCCACCGCCATAGCATGCTAACAAAAGACAGGAGAATCAGTTGTTGAATTTTTGAAAAGATTCAATGATGTGTAGACACAGGAAGCCGGTTTGGGTATTCAGCCAGATATGGATCCATTATTGATCCAGACTTTCCTGAGTAATCTCAAACCCCATTTAGTGGTCCCAGTCAAACAAATGATTACTGAATGGTCAACTCTTCCTAGAGCTGACTTTGGCAAAGCACTTTCACAGAAAGATGCAGCAGGTTGTTTTGATATACCAAAGCCATCACCCGTCTCCAGACAACATTTCCAAGGAAATATGAAGGGAAACTTTAGAGGAAGAGGTAGAGGCAGGTTTAGAGGCAGAAATGGAAGAGGAATGAGTCGCCCTAGGAACAATGGATGTTTCAACTATGGTGCCGAGGATCACTGGGTGAGTCAGTGTCCTCACCCCACCTCTCCACAGACTCCCGACTCCAGCTCTGCCCCTAAACCAGACACAACAACCACAGGCATCCACCCAACAAGGTCCAACATTTCCAATCAAATGGGGAAATCAACAACAATGATGGGGCCCAGAGGGTAGTGTCCCAGCTTTTCCTTTTGTCTCAAATTATTTCACTGACAGTCCAATTGTTGTTATTTTAGTAAATGGGAGACCCCTCCCCTATCTCGTTGATAGCGGGGCCACTAGGAGTAATATTTGTGAAGATCATTTGAAAGGCAAATGGGAACCAGCAGAACCCTCTTTGGGAATTAATGGGATACTGACAAAAACATATAGGACCCCACCCCTACCAATAGAAGATGATGTAGGTTACACCATATGCACACACTCTTTTAGGATAATACCAAGGTGCCCTGTAAATTTGATGGGAAGAGACTTGTTTGGGCCACTAGGAATCACAATTAGAACCAACTCAGAAGAAGGTCTAGACATTTCCTCAGATAAAATCACTATAATAGCATGTAAACCAGGTTTATTGATGCTGTCACAACAAAGTAGTGAAGAAGATTTTGAGGATATAGACCCCCAGGTCTGGTCTACATCAAATCTGGATGTAGGACTTATTCCATGCACACCATACAAAGCCACTCTCAAAGAAGGTGCATTTCCTATCTATCACAAACAATATCCACTCTCTAAGGAAAAGATGGATGGCATAGTGCCAATGGTGAAAATTTTACTGCAGGATGGGATCCTGGAAGAAATTATTTCTCCATACAACACACCTGTTAAACCTGTAAAGAAGCCGGATGGCTCCTTCAGGTTTGTACAGGACTTGAGGGTCATCAATGACCTCATAGTCCCAATAGCACCCATTGTACCTGATGTTCCATCACTCCTGTCCCCCATTCCAGTAACAGCCAAATGTTTTACTGTGATTGATTTAAAGAATGTTTTTTTCTCTGTCCCTGTAGACGAGGAGACACGGCCACTCTTTGCTTTTACTGTGTCGACTGACCAACACAATCGCCAGTTTACCTGGTGTAGAATGCCCCAGGGTTACATAGACTCACCTGTGGTCTATTCTATAGTACTCCAAGCCACCCTCAGGTCTTGGACTACCCCTCATGGTTCTGTACTGTTGCAATATGTTGATGATCTTTTGATATGTAGTTCTTCAGAGGAGGACTGCCGAGCTGATAGCCTATCCTTATTGAAATGATTACATGTATATGGTCACAAAGTGTCTAAGAAAAAGTTACAATGGTGTAAACAGGAGGTTGAGTACCTAGGGTTTGTGCTGTCTCAAGGAGTTAGGAAAGTCAGTCACAAATATGCTGCTGCTCTTGTGGGTCTGCCCCACCCACTTACCAAGCAGGACATGCTTACCTTTCTTGGTATGATTGGTTACTGCCGCCAATGGATACGTGACTGTTCTTTCTATGACTATATATTGAGACAAGCCACCCTCTCTGAAATGTCTGATATTGTAAAATGGTCTGATGAAATGTTAAATGCTTTTTCCATGTTAAAATGTGCAATGGTTACCAGACCGAGCCTCTGCCTCCTTGAATTTGGCAAAATGTTTCACTTGTTTGCCAGGGAAAATTGCAGAACCATGGCGGGAGTACTGGCCCAGGAACATGGTGGGAGACTACGTCCTGTAGCTTTTTTCTCAAAGGTGGTTCCAGTACAGGTGCAGGGCATGCCCGCGTGTGTCAGAATGCTGGGTTCTTGTGCAATGGTTTGGTTGTAGAGATGGCAACACCTTTTACCTTGGGTCATGACACTACCTTACATACTACACACAATGTCACCACACTCCTCAAAACTTTACATACTCAGCATATGTCAGCACAAAAATTGAGTGGGTATGAAGTAGGGATGAGCTTCGAGTTCGAGTCGAACTCATGTTCGACTCGAACATTGGCTGTTTGCAAGTTCGCCGAACAGCGAACAATTTGGGGTGTTCGCGGCAAATTCTAATGCCGCAGAACACCCTTTAAAAGTCTATGGGAGAAATCAAAAGTGCTAATTTTAAAGGCTTATATGCAAGTTATTGTCATAAAAAGTGTTTGGGGACCCAGGTCCTGCCCCAGGGGACATGGATCAATGCAAAAAAAAGTTTTAAAAACGGCCGTTTTTTCAGGAGCAGTGATTTTAATAATGCTTAAAGTCAAACAATAAAAGTGTAATATCCCTTTAAATTTCGTACCTGGGGGGTGTCTATAGTATGCCTGTAAAGGGGCGCATGTTTCCTGTGCTTAGAACAGTCTGACAGCAAAATGACATTTTGAAGGAAAAAACTCATTTAAAACTACCCGCGGCTATTGCATTGCCGACAATACACATAGAAGTTCATTGATAAAAACGGCATGGGAGTTCCCCAAAGGGGAACCCCGAACCAAAATTAAAAAAAAAAAATGACGTGGGAGTCCCCCTAAATTCCATACCAGGCCCTTCAGGTCTGATATGGATATTAAGGGGAACCCCGGCCAAAATTAAAAAAAAAAAATGACGTGGGGCTCCCCCTAAATTCCATACCAGACCCTTCAGGTCTGGTATGGATTTTAAGGGGAACCCCGTGCCAAAAAAAAAAAAAAAACGGCGTGGGATCCCCCCAAAAATCCATAGCAGACCCTTATCCGAGCACGCAACCTACCTGGCAGGCCACAGGAAAAGAGGGGGGGACGAGTGTGCGGCCCCCCCCTCCTGAACCGTACCAGGCCACATGCCCTCAACATTGGGAGGGTGCTTTGGGGTAGCCCCCCAAAACACCTTGTCCCCATGTTGATGAGGACAAGGGCCTCATCCCCACAACCCTGGCCGGTGGTTGTGGGGGTCTGCGGGCAGGGGGCTTATCGGAATCTGGAAGCCCCCTTTAACAAGGGGACCCCCAGATCCCACCCCCCCCTGTGTGAAATGGTAAGGGGGTACTTACCTCTACCATTTCACTAAAAAACTGTCAAAAATGTTAAAAATGACAAGAGACAGTTTTTGACAATTCCTTTATTTAAATACTTCTTCTTTCTTCTATCTTCCTTCATCTTCTGGTTCTTCTGGTTCTTCTGGCTCTTCTGGTTCTTCCTCCAGCGTTCTCGTCCAGCATCTCCTCCGCGGCGTCTTCTATCTTCTTCTCCTCGGGCCGCTCCGCACCCATGGCATGGGGGGGAGGCTCCCGCTCTTCTCTTCATCTTCTTCATCTTCTTCTCTTCTTCTTTTCTTCTCTTCTTCTCTTCTTCTCTTCTTCATTTTCTTCTCCGGGTCGCTCCGCACCCATGCTGGCATGGAGGGAGGCTCCCGCTGTGTGACGGCGCTCCTCGTCTGACAGTTCTTAAAAAACGGGGGGGGGGGGGGCGGGGCCACCCGGTGACCCCGCCCCCCTCTGACGCACGGTGACTTGACGGGACTTCCCTGTGACGTCACGGGGAATGCCACAGGGAAGTCCCGTCATGTCCCGTGCGTCAGAGGGGGGGCAGGGTCACCGGGTGGCCCCGCCCCCCGTTATTTAAGAACTGTCAGACGAGGAGCGCCGTCACACAGCGGGAGCCTCCCTCCATGCCAGCATGGGTGCGGAGCGGCCCGGAGAAGAAAATGAAGAAGAGAAGAAGAGAAGAAGAGAAGAAAAGAAGAAGAGAAGAAGATGAAGAAGATGAAGAGAAGAGCGGGAGCCTCCCCCCCATGCCATGGGTGCGGAGCGGCCCGAGGAGAAGATAGAAGACGCCGCGGAGGAGATGCTGGACGAGAACGACGGAGGAAGAACCAGAAGAGCCAGAAGAACCAGAAGAACCAGAAGATGAAGGAAGATAGAAGAAAGAAGAAGTATTTAAATAAAGGAATTGTCAAAAACTGTCTCTTGTCATTTTTAACATTATTGACAGTTTTTTAGTGAAATGGTAGGGGTAAGTACCCCCTTACCATTTCACACAGGGGGAGGGCCGGGATCTGGGGGTCCCCTTGTTAAAGGGGGCTTCCAGATTCCGATAAGCCCCCCGCCCGCAGACCCCCACAACCACCGGCCAGGGTTGTGGGGATGAGGCCCTTGTCCTCATCAACATGGGGACAAGGTGTTTTGGGGGGCTACCCAAAGCACCCTCCCAATGTTGAGGGCATGTGGCCTGGTACGGTTCAGGAGGGGGGGGGCCCGCACTCTCGTCCCCCCCTCTTTTCCTGCGGCCTGCCAGGTTGCGTGCTCGGATAAGGGTCTGGTATGGATTTTTGGGGGGACCCCACGCCATTTTTTTTTTTTTTTTTTTTTGGCGCGGGGTTCCCCTTAAAATCCATACCAGACCTGAAGGGCCTGGTATGGAATTTAGGGGGACTCCCACGTCATTTTTTTTTTTTAATTTTGGTTCGGGGTTCCCCTTTGGGGAATTCCCATGCCGTTTTTATCAATGAACTTCTATGTGTATTGTCGGCAATGCAATAGCCGCGGGTAGTTTTAAATGAGTTTTTTCCTTCAAAATGTCATTTTACTGTCAGACTGTTCTAAACACGGGAAACATGCGCCCCTTTACAGGCATACTATAGACACCCCCCAGGTATGAAATTTAAAGGAATATTACACTTTTATTGTTTCACTTTAAGCATTATTAAAATCACTGCTCCCGAAAAAACGGCCGTTTTTAAAACTTTTTTTGCATTGATACATGTCCCCTGGGGCAGGTCCCAGGTCCCCAAACACTTTTTATGACAATACCATGCATATGAGCCTTTAAAATTAGCACTTTTGATTTCTCCCATAGACTTTTAAAGGGTGTTCCACGGCTTTCGAATTTGCCACGAACACCCCAAATTGTTTGCTGTTCGGCAAACGGGCGAACAGCCAATGTTCGAGTCCAACTCATATTCGACCCGAACATAAAGGCCATCCCTACTGTTGAACGCTTTGTTAGCGTTGAGGGACAAAAGAGCCCTGTTATCTGCTGGTATCTGCATGTTAAGAAAAAGCCATCTAAGATTGGTGGCTGTAGATTTTTGCAGCATAAAGCCAACCTGGTCTGGATGTATGACGGAAGAGATGATCCCATTGACCCGAAGCACCAAGACTATGGCCAGGGTTTTAACATTGCTCTGAAAGAGAGAGATTGGTATATAGGAACTGGGGTCAACTGGATCCTTTGCAGGTTTGAGTAGCTATATCACATCAGCTCTGGTAATAGAAGCAGGAAGGCGACTCTCATCACACGAGGCATTGAATATCTCCAGCAACCTAGGCAAAATCTTCTCACTATATCGGGTGTACACCTCCATTGGGAGGCCATCTTCCCCAGGAGCTTTGCATGTGGGAAAAGAGCAGGCCACGTCTGCAATTCATCCAGTGTTATTGGGGCATCTAGCTGTTGCCTAGCTGTACAAGATAAAGATGGCAAGAAAATATCTGAAAGATATGTGTCTAGGTCATCATCTGAATAGCCATCTCGTGATCCATAAAGATCCGTACAAAAGGATCCTAGTTCAGAAATAATTTGTTCTGGGTTGTTGACTATCTGTCCACTAGATAAGCGGATGGCCCCGATAGTGGGTGATTGTTGCTGGGATCGAGCAATTTTTGCCAGTAGGCAACCCGTCTTTTCCCATTCCTCATTAAATGCTAGTTTTTTTTAAAAAAAAGTGTTTACGTTCTGCAGCGGGGTATCTCAGGCAATCTAGTGAATACTGGGCTGATATCCATGCCTCCCTTGCAGAGTTTGATGGGTCAATAACATAAGATAACTCTAGTTGTCGTACCTGTTTACCCACCTGTTCTAGTACAGCAGAAGTCTTCCGCTTTACTATTTGTATTTCTGTTATGAAAACACCTCAGAGGTATGGCCTAAAGGTCTCCCTTTTTTGTAGTGTATTGTCATAGTGACAGTGAGACTGGAAAAAGTTATCGATCTGGGTGACTATTCGTTCCTGGGAGGTAAATAGTTTAAGCCGAAAGGCATTACATTTCCAAGGGGCCCTGGGTAAGGAAATGGGGGGTTGGGCAATCAACCATAGGACTAGAGGTGATCTGATACTTCCTGGGGGAAATAGTCTACTTTAGAGGTGTGACCTACCATGTGGGGGGTACCCACACATAGATCTATATGTGACAGGAAGCCATGGGTCCTAGAGAAGCATGAGAACTGTTTTGCTATATGTGACAGGAAGCTATGGGTCTTAGAGAAGCATGAGAACTGTTTTGCATCTGGATTGCGAAGGTGCCATATATCAATCCAGCGCACCTCAACTAGCAGAAGACTGAGAGCAGTGCCGCTGCCTCCCTTTGGGGGGGACACAGGGGGGTGCCTATCCAATCTAGGGTCTAAATAGCAATTAAAGTCACCCATAAGTAACACCAGAATGTCAGGCTTATTCGCCAGGTACAACAACAATAATTGCAGCACATCCCGTGAAAATGGAGGGGCGATGTATACAAAGGCTAGAAGCAAGGTTAACCTCCCTAACGGTATTCCCGAGTGTGGCTCGGGGTGGATTTTCAGCACCAAAAGCGGTAACCCCGAGCCACACTCGGGATTGCATAGCAGGGTCCAGGTACAGCTTACTTACCTTGTCCCCAGGATCCTGCACTGTCTCCCCGCACTGTGTGCGAGCTGTCCTCCGCTCGATCTATCACTGAGCCGAGCTCCGTTCCCTGCGAGCTTTGCGACGCACAGGGACAGAGAATGGTGCCAAATTCAAAAAGTAAAACACACAATACATATACAGTACACTGTAATCTAAATCAAATTCTTTCTACCTGGAAACTGGAGATTGTCCATAGCAACCAAAACCATCCCTTTACATCAAAAGTGGTTTTAGACCAGCTAGAAAACAGCGATAATAAATTAGAATCACTTGCAGAATTGAGCGATAGGGATTTGTGGGGAAATCCGTCATCAAACACTGAAAGTAATGACAGCGGTAATTCTGCAACTGAGCAAATTTCAATGTTTTGGTTTGATTACATTATTGATTAATTTTTATTATTATTATTATATTGTTATTTGTTATAATTATTTATAATTATTTATTGTATTATAATTTATGATTTTGTTTTTCAAACTTTATCATTTGGACAGATTTAAGTGAGTTATTCCTAAGAATTACAGGCCTACAATATAAAACGCCAAATTTCCATGTAAAATAATTGTACCGCTTTCAGCATCAAAAATCTGAAATAATCATACCGCCAGGGAGGTTAAAGTATACAGTTTACAGTACAAGAAAACAAATCTTTCAGAGGAGTCCACAAGAGAATCTAACTCCTGTTATACCAATGCCTGATGTATATATACACTCACCCCATGAGAATAAGCAGAATGAGTGGAGTGATATGCCTTACCAACCCAGGAATACTGTAAGCACCTGACAGTGTCTCTCGTGAGGTGAGTTTCTAGAAGGCCAATAATAGCCTTGTGGAATTTGCACAAACATGAAGAAATCATAGCTTGTTTCAGTGGTTCATTAATTCCTCGAACATTCCAGGACACTAAAGGTGTGGTAGACATACTGTAGTAGACTATTAAAGCTATAATGATAGAAGATTCCACTATGGAAAGGTAAGTCTCTAAAAGAGAAGCAATACTTGGCATAGCGACATCCATGAGCACCAAAGGTGAGTTCTATCAAGCAGAGCGTGTCTTGCGGTAGGAAAGTACATTGGAAAGGTACCTTTAACAGGAGGCATTCATTATTGCTCACTGCATAGCAAATAGAACTGAAAGTAACATTCCTGTACAGAGGGTGTCCGGGAACCCAACCGCTATGTAATTGTCAGGGTTGAGACCTCCCCTTTGTTGGAAAACTTGGTTTCTAACAGGCCATCTTGTGCCAACAGGGCACTGAAACAGTAGCCATTCAAACCATGGCAACAGGCAGTAGAAGCGCATCTTACACGTTAGTATCTCACATGCAGACTTGCAGATCAGCAGTAACCAATAAAGATGAAAGGTGTGTACACACTCGCTGAGGGTAAGTATCAAGAACAGTCCCTCGAATAAACAGCAGGCTTTATTGGTGACTTGTCGCCCATCATTCCCATTTGGTAACCAGATCTAGATGTCAGCCTTCACCATCCTCAGGTCTGCGGCAGGGTAGATCTTGTTCATTTTCGTTCAGCCAAACGGCCGCATCCTGTGCGTTTTTGAATAACTGATTCTGGCCTCTGGCTTTAACTCTCAATTTGGCTGGGAACAGCATAGCTTAGGATAACTGGAGCCGTTGCAGTCTCTTTTTAACATCAGCAAACTTCGATCGTCTGCGTTGCACCTCCGCTAAGAAATCAGGGAAGAATGAGATCTTGGGGCCATTGTATTGTATTGTACCCTTCTCTCTGACCAGTCACAACAAAATTTCCTGATCCTTGTAATTCAGGAGCCTGGCTAATATCGATCTAGGAGGATTGCCTGGCCGGAGAGTCCGAGGAGGTACCCTGTGGACATGTTCCACTGTGTATATGTGGGAGAAGGCCCCCTTGACAAACACCTCCTGCAGACAGCCTTCGATGAACGCAGTGGGGTCCCGACCCTCCATCTTTTCT
The DNA here is from genome assembly GCF_042186555.1 of Aquarana catesbeiana. Classification (NCBI taxonomy): domain Eukaryota; kingdom Metazoa; phylum Chordata; class Amphibia; order Anura; family Ranidae; genus Aquarana; species Aquarana catesbeiana. The sequence goes on from NC_133330.1 coordinate 203,911,187, forward strand.
GGGAGCCCCACTATACTAATATTATTGCGTTTTAGGGAGTTCTCTATCTCATCCATTTTGCTATTAGCTTTGAATGCCTGTTGCACAGCAATTCTCACATCCCTGTTCAGAGGGGGCATCTGATCCTCCATTTCACTAACTCTGCCCTCCACAGCAGTAGTTTTCTCCCTGATCTTCTGGAGGTCCTGATGGAGGAGAGACGCTGCCACCTTTAACCCCCAAACCATTCCTTCAAGTCATCCACTGAGGCAATGCATTTGTGCACTGCATGCAAGATTTCACTGAGTTTGGGCTGAGGGCTGTCCTCTGAGGGCATAACAAACAGATCAGGAATGGGATCAGGCGGAGATTCCAGGGGCACAGTGTCATCTAGCATGCCTGCATCCTCCCAGTCAGCAGGCTCAGGAGAGTTAGCAGTGTGCAGGGCAGCCATTGCAGGGTGGGTAATTGGATCCAGATAGCTTTTGGGTGTAGTAAAGCATGTCTCTAGGCTGCTCCTCAGGCTTGGTGAGTTTGTGTGACTTACTCCCCTGCTCCTTCTGTTTCTCTGTGCCTTGTGGTGTCCTCTGTGGCTGAGACTGCAAGGCGTCATCTTGGAATTCCTGGGCCGCGGCTTCTCCTTTGTTCCTGTAGTTAGCATCTGCACAGGACAGCTCACAGACAGATCCGAGAATGGCAGGGGATCAGCGGGTAGTAATTGCAATGAAATCTGGGCAGAAGAGGTGGCGAGGAAAGGTTAATATCCAGGATCAACAGCGGGAGCTCCATGAGACAGGTCTGTTCACATGCCGGTTCAGGCCACGCCCCCCTTTTGTTATTCTTAAGAAATCACTGTTTGTTTCTTTGTGCCCATGTGCTGAATGAGTCTAATGGAGTGGGTTCATAATTATCAACCCACTGCTGCACTTGCAGGGCTCTAATGCATAAAATTGCAGGGTCTGCACCCCTTTAGACATGATTTCCTATTGGCAGTATCTTAACAAAAATTACATTAAATTACAACAAAAATCTGACTTGTATCTTAGTGCAGGCTTTTGAGGAAATCAGTGAGCCAATCGCACAAGCCGGAAATTATGTTTCGGGGGGCCTTCTGTACACATTCTGAAAAAACCTTCTGGTAGACATTATGAGTTGCATTTTACAGAAGATTACAGAGCTGTGGATTGAAAATGAAATTTAATTTTTATTATTAATAATAATAATAATAATAATTTTTATTAACATTCAATTGACATGTGTCGCAATTGTATATGCTATATATTTTTTTTTTATTTGCTATTTTTCCTCATAAAAAGTGGAGTTACCCTGTAAGTACTTGCTAATCTTAAAGTGTTACTAAACCAAAGACCCTGTATTCACTATATCCTATCTTCCACAGTACACAGAACATGGAAATGCAATTATTTTAGTAAATATAAACTGCTAAATACCTTTTCTCATTACCAGTATATAGCAGTCTTGCTACTTCTATCAGTGACTGATTAAATCTTGTAGGGGGAGTTTTCATACTGCACTGAGCTGTCCTATCAGGATCCAGGACGCCTGACCCTCTGTTTGGACAGTGGTAATGGGCTCTGTGCTGATCACAATACACTCTCTGAAGAAAAAAAAACCTCTAGCAATACTAGGGATGGGCGGAATATCCCCTGGTTCGGTTCGCACCAGAACACCTTGAACAGGCAAAAAGTTCTAACGAACATGCAAACCTTATTAAAGTCTATGGGACACGAAATGTAAATTACCACTGACAGTGATTGCAGAGCCAATATTTTAAAAATGATTTGGGTCCCACAGTTATTGTATATTTTTCATAACTGCCCCATTTGGATAACAATGTTCTAGTTAGGAAGGTAGAATCTCTTTTCCGTGAGCTTATATGGAAGAAAAACACGCATAAAAGAAGTTTAATGTTAGCTAAAGATGAAGGTGGACTTGCTATTCCACAACTGAAAGATTACTTTTTGGCCACACAAATACAGCAATTCTATGGATGGACAGGAATTGCGGAGAGTGATTCCATGCAGGGATTATTATTGCCACTATGTAAGGGCTATACATTGATCACCTTACTAGAGACAAAAACCCTACAAATGGATAAATGACAGCTAAACTGTTCTCTAAGGTCTGGCAGGAAATGAAAAATATTACTAATATCACGGTTTAAACTTCTTATACCACAATCTGGGATAATGTAAACTGTGAGGAGCTGCAGAAGTTGGAAGGGTTTGAGCTATGGCGAATGAAGGGATTGAGATATATGGAGCAACTGTTTGAAAATGATAGTTTTAAATTATTTTCTCAAATATCTGAGGAATTTGGGATTCCAAGACAGATATTTTTCCAATATCTGCAGCTTAGACATGTCTTACAGACCCAGGCTCGTACTTTTGAATTTAAACTCAATAACTCTAAAATAATTTCAGTGTTGAGGGAGAGAGGTCAAAAGCAGGGCCTTATCTCACGACTGTATGAGATACTGCATAGCAAACCTAAAAAAATCCATAGATATTCCTTCTAGGGTCCATTGGGAAAAAGATCTGGGACCATTGTCTGATGATCACTGGGAAATGGCTCTGTCCGTGATTCCAAAGCTATCGTCATATGCCACACAAAAATTAACACAATTGTTTACTTTACATATTGTATTATGCCCTGGAGAAATTATTTAAAGTGGAGTTCCACCCAAAAATCGCTTTAAGGGAGGTGACCCCCTGACATGACACATTTGGCATGTCATTTTTTTGGGTGGGGGGCGGTACCCTCTTTCCATAGGGTCCCAGCCCCCACTTCCTCCTGGCGCACCGCGGCACTGGAAGGGAGATCACCTCTCCCCCCTCCCTCTCGGCAATCATCTGGGACATGTCACAGGTCCCAGATGATTGCCCAGCCAGTCACGGCACGTGGCATGACTTGCGCATGCGCAGTGGGTGCCCGGCTGTGAATCCACAGCCGAGCGCCCACACTTTCAATGTCGGCGCTGCAGAGAGGAAGGGGAGACGAGTGGGGCTTTCGCTCCCATGCATCGCTGGAACCTGGGACAGGTAAGTGTCCGATTATTAAAACTCAGCAGCTGCAGTATTTGTAGCTGCTGACTTTTGATTTTTTTTTTTTTTTTAGCAGAACTCTGCTTTAAGTGGAAACGTAGAGATTCCCCCTATGTCCTCATTGTGGAGGTACCCCGGCAAATTGAATACATTTGTAGTGGAGATGCCCCAAACTCCACCGATATTGGCAGGGTATAATTAAAAATATTAATGAGGTGCTTCAAATTAAACTCTCAGTGGATCCCAAAATCTGTCTATTAAATACAGTGGAGGAATCTAGCTTTTCAAAAAAATCTATGATAAATTAGTGAAAAGTTTGTTCCAGGCACGTAAATTAATAGCACAGAAATGGATCTCCACCTATCCACCGACAGTGGAGGAATGGAGAACGCAAATAAAAGAAACTATACTAAAAGAGAAATTTACTTTTTTACATAGAAATTGTCAAGGGAAGTTCTAGGCTATTTAGAAAGGCTGGTTGGATGTCTTGGGCCCTGAAATGTGTGTGCCATAAAGTAGAGGGGGATATCAGTCAGCGGGTTTGAGTATGGATCCATACCAGACCTTCAGGTTTGGTATGAATTTTAAGGGGAACTCCACGCCAAAATTAAAAAAAAAAAAATTGGCATTGGGTCCCCCCCAAAATCCATACCAGACCCTTATTTGAGCATGCAGCCTGACAGGTCAGGATAGGGAGGGATGAGCGAACGCCACCCCATGAACCATACCAGGCCACATGCACTAAAAAAGGGGAGGGGGCTTTGGGATGCCTCACAAAGCACCTTGCCCCCATGTTGATGAGGACAAAGACCTCTTCCTGACAACCCTGGCCAGTGGTTGAAAGAGTCATGTAAAAAGCCCCCTTGTGTCTTGCAATCGAATACATGAACTGCGCCTTTAAATCTATCATTTTGCTGATCAAGTAAATATATATTATTGTAGTGAACTTGTGTTGAAATAGAAACCAGACATAGGGGACTTTAGTTGTCATGGGACAGTCTGGAGTTATATCTGTCAAGGTGACATAATATAATGTGACATACTATAATGTGACATGATAAGTTTGCTTAGATAAATAGTTAATGACTATGATTGGTTGATTATATGTTCAAAGGAAATGTGTCATTTGAATATGTACCCCTTATTAATGGAAGATGGTCAGAAACACCGACCTTTCATCCATACTTAACCCCTTGTCTGAGCCAGAATAAAGTGGAACAGTGTATGAAGCAACTTTGCTGTGTCAGTTATTTATATAAGCTGTCCCCCTATGCATAGGCATAGAGATATATTTGGATGAAAGCAACGGAATCAGCCGATAAGGTAACTATAATTAGATAATAAGATAATAGTCAGAACTAGTGGTTAAAAGTGAAATTGCACCTTTCAGTGGTTGTCGGGGTCTGCGGGTGGGGGGCTTATCGGAATCTAGAAGCCCCCTTTAACAGGGGGTCCCCAAGATTCCGCTCCCCCATGTGAATGGGTAGGGGTACATTGTACTCCTACCCATTCACCAAAAAAAGTGTCAAAAAGTAAAAACCAGAGAGAGATAGTTTTTGACAATTCCTTTATTAAAAAAGTAAAAAAAAATGTCCTGCGATGTACATCCACTGTCAATAACGCCGCCCGACGGACCCGAAAAAATGAAAAAATGGAAAAAACTTTGCCTCCGTGGGAGGCCTCCCGGGGACTGCTGTCTTTTCGCTTTGACACCTGCTATATAGGCAAGGGTGGGGACACCCGCTGATGTAACCACGTGACCCCGCCCCCTCTGATGTCACATGATGTCATCAGTGGGTGGAGTCACTTGGGAGGTCTCCAATAAAGGCGGAGCTTTTTAAAATGTTTCTATTTTTCTGGTCGGTCAGGCGGCATGATTGAAGATGGATGTACATCGCGGGACATTTTTAAAAAAAATTTTAATAAAGGAGTTGTCAAAAACTGTTTCTTTCTGGGGTTTTTACTTTTTGACACTTTTTTGGTGAATGGGTAGAGGTACAATGTACCCGATACCCATTCACATAGGGGGGCTGGGATCTGGGGCCCCCTTGTAAAAGGGGAATTCCAGATTCTGATAAGCCCCCCGCCCGCAGACCCCAACAACCACCGGCCAGGGTCAGCGGGAAGAGGGCCCTGTCCCTAACAACAAGGGGACAAGATGCTTTGGGGGGCACCCCAAAGCACACTTCCTATGTTGAGGGCAAGCAGCCTGGTATGGTTCAGGAGGGAGGGGGCACTCGCTCGTCCCCTCTCTTTCCTGGCCTGCCAGACTCGGTGTTAGGATAAGGGTCTGGTATGGATTTTGGGGGGACCCCACGCCAATTTTTTTTTAAATTGTGGCATGGAGTTCCCCTTAAAATCTATGCCAGACCCAAAGGGCCAGGTATGGATTTTGGGGAGGACCCCATGCTGTTTTTTTTTTCTTTGGTGTGGAGTTCCCCTTAAAATTTATACCAGACCCAAAGGGCCTGGCATGGATTTTGGAGGGGGCCACTTCAATACAAGGCACATTCAACCCTTCCTGCCCAGACCAATTTTCATCTTTCAGTGCTCTCACACTTTGAATGACAATTACTCAGTCATGCAACACTGTACCCAAACAAAATCTTTATCATTTTCTTTCACACAAATAGAGCTTTCTTTTGGTCATATGTAATCACCACTGGGTTTTTATTTTTTGCGATATAAGTAAAAAAAGAGCAAAAATGTTGAAACAAAATAACTTTTGTTTATTTTCTATTAAAAAAATTTGCAAATAAGTAATTTTTGTTCATAAATTTGGGCCAAATTTTATACTGCTACATATCTTTGGTAAAAATAACTCAAATTAGTGGATATTATTTAGTCTGTGTGAAAGTTATAGGGGGTGATTTACAAACCGTTTGCAGCATGAGTTGAGGCGCACGGCGAGGCGCAATGTACGTTTTGGTATTTACAAAACATTTGCGCCGGTAACACAGCACTATTCCCCATTTAATAAAGTAATCTCAGCGCACGACGATCAGTGTGCCACTATGGACCTGGCGCTCAGCATCTTCACCTCAAAATTAAAAGAAGCTGGAAGTGCCAATATTATGGGGGTGATGTGGGGTGATGTGAGGAAGTATAGTAATACTGCCCAAGTAACAAATATGCCCAAAATAGAAGGAGAAAGTAACTTTTTCTGAACAAGCCTACTGCACCTGCAAGTACGTTTAGAACTGCGTGAGGTCAATTTATGCACTGCGCATGCGCGAGCAGCATTTGCGCACGTTCAAATGCATTGGTTCAGTGCGCCGGCAAAATCTTAGTAAATGTCAAGCAACGTAAATGCATTTGCATGGGTTGAACGGGCGCACCTCTAAACTTTATTTATTTATTTTTTTTACACTGGTTCACTTTTATGTGTTTTTTTAAGGATATTTGCACACAGGTCGTGTTAGCGTGTTATGTTGCCAACATGTGACATGTCCCTTGTTAAAATTATGTAAAAAGACTCTCCTCCTAAAAGGGCATTTAACCTTCCCCCTCTAATGCATATATGATTTCTTTGGGATAGCTTTTGCCTTTAAAGGGGAACTCTACATCCAATGCTCTTGTCTCCACGTCTAATGCATATGTTTTATTTGGGCTAGTTTTTGCTTTTAAAGGGGAACTCTACACTCCAATGCTCTTGTCTCCACTTCTAATGCATATGTTTTATTTGGGCTAGTTTTTGCTTTTAAAGGGGAACTCTACACTCCAAAGCTCTTGTCTCCACTTCTAATGCATATGTTTTATTTGGGCTAGTTTTTGCTTTTAAAGGGGAACTCTACACTCCAATGCTCTTGTCTCCACTTCTAATGCATATGTTTGATTTGGGCTAGCTTTTGCTTTTAAAGGGGAACTCTACACTCCACTCCATACTCCAAAGGCCATGAGCTGCCCTCACCAATCCAAACCACTTTTGGGGTGCTCGAGCCCCTCCTGCCCCCAAACAACCACTCCCTTTCATTAGCTGGCTTGCTGTTGTTTGGCTAGGGGTTTGTTAGTGTGTGGGAGGGGCATGATATTTTTTGATTTTGGGGTGGTATTCTTCACGTGGGGGCTCTCATTTTAAGCCTTTCCAGACCCAAATGGCCTTGTATGTATTGGGGTGGGGGGGGCAGTCTATTGTTTTTCCTTGTCAAAAGAAGTTTATTGAGTATACAATGTTATAAAGATACATAAAGTAAGTTTACAAGGATCTATAAAGTAAGCTCATTGTTTTACAGTAGGGTTTATATAGGTAAATATCATGGAATTTCAAATATTAAACATCGGGTTCACGTAAACCTAAATTAAAGATATATATCATTTCCTTAGTTACTTTTGTAGGTATTTAAATGATTTATACCTACTATACATATTGTTTACAAGTAGAGTGTATATAGGTCAAATAAATTCTGATAATGAGCTTTAATCGTAAGGTGGAGAAAAGGAAAGAGAAAGAAGAAAAAGGGTTGAAAGGTAGAGGTATGGTCCACAAGGTTGTCCCGCTCGTCAGTTTATTATTCTTTTTAGTTCTCTTTGAAGCCTTAGAATGGGTGTCTCTGTAAGTCATTTAATCTGTTACCATGGCAACAGAACAGAGTCATTGAAGTTTGACAGGAACTGTTGTTTTATCCAAGGATGCCAAAGTTTTTCAAATTTTGGAATTTGATTTTGATCGATGGCTACCATCTTAGCATGGGACATTGTATTATTCATTCTGTGAATTGTTTCTGCTAGTACCAATGTAGGAGATTTCCATGCCTTGGCCACTGTTTGTTTTGCAGCCGTTATTAGTTGGATCATAAGTTTGAATTGAGAGAGTGTCAACCATTCCGGTTTTAGATTAAGTAAAGTTAAATATGGATCTGGTTGTATTATTTTTTTAAATATTTTAGATGCAATCACGAAGACTTCCTTCCAGAAGGTTTGGATTACTGGGCACGTCCACCATATGTGTAAATATGTGCCTATTTCTGGGCATCCTCGAAAACAAAGAGCTGAGGTATTAGGTGAATATTTTGCCACTCTAGCGGGTACAAGGTACCAGCGAGTTAGGACTTTATAATTTGTCTCCAGTGCTAAGATGTTGGGTGAAGATGACTTAGATGTGAGCCATATGTTAGACCAGTCCGTGTCTTCTAAAGTTCGTCCCAGGTCCTCCTCCCACCTCTGAACGTAAGAGGGTCTATTAAGATTTGGTACTCCATATAATTGATTATAAAGTGATGAAATTGTACCTTTAGCAAATGGATCTTTTGTACAGATTGATTCAAAAATGGATAATTGGGATAATGGTGTATCCCCCTTTAGGAATGGTGTATAGAAATTTTTGATTTGGAGATATCTAAATATCTCAGAGTTTGGTAGATCATATTTTTCTCTAAGCGATGGGAATGAAAGGAATGATTTAGATGCTATGAAGTCATTTAGTGTCTGAATGCCTGATGTTGTCCAAGCTTTAAAAGAATTTGGGTAGATCCATGCCGGATAAAAGGCCGGATTTCTGATAAAAGAAAGGAGAGGGTTGTGTGGAGATTGTAACTGATATTTGGTTTTTAGTTTATCCCAGAGAGATAAGAAGTGTTTAGTTATGGGATTATGAATTTTAAAGCGGTCTTTAGGATCAAGCCATAATAAATTTGATATTAATAGAGGGTCATTTTCTGAAGCCTCTATAAATACCCATAATGGGATTTCCTGTTTTGCATGGTATTTGGACAGACTGGCCAAATGTGCTGCTCTGTAGTAGTTAGTAAAATTAGGGTATCCCAGGCCTCCTTTATTTTTGGGAAGATGTAGTGTGTGTATAGGTATACGTGGTTTAGAAGAGCCCCATATAAACGAAGTTGCTCTTTTTTTTACTATTCTCAAAAAATAGGAAGGAATTGGAATAGGGAGGACTCTGAATAGATAAAGCAATTTGGGTAGAATAGTCATTTTGATTGCATTAATCTTCCCTATCCAGGATAAAGGAAGTTGCGACCATTGTTTTATTAGATTTGTGATCTGTCTTAATACAGGAGGATAATTGGTTGAGAATAAGTCAGAATGAGATGCTGTTAAATGAATTCCAAGATATGGGATTGATTTTTCTGCCCATGTGAATGGGAGTGCAGCCCTAGCCGGGATCAATTCCATGTTTGTGAGTGAAATATTAAGCACTAGGCATTTCTTAGGATTAATCATAAGGCCGGATAGGGCTGCAAATCCATCAAGAGCTGGTATTAAGTTAGGACCAGAGACCTGTGGTGATGATAGAAAAAGTAATATATCGTCTGCAAATATACATAATTTGTGTGTAATACCTCCCACTTCAATGCCAGTTATAGTTTGGTTTGTTCTGATGTATTGGGCCATGGGTTCGAGTATAAGGGCAAATAATAAGGGAGATAATGGGCAACCCTGTACCTCTTTCGATATTAAAGGCTTCAGATTTGTATCCAGCATATTTTATATAGGCTTTGGGTTTATTATATAATGCTTTGATCCATGTTAAAAAGTGGGGTCCAAAACCCCATTTTTGTAATGAATATTGCATATATTGCCAGGATACTGTGTCAAATGCCCTCTTAATATCGAGAGATAGAAAACATAAGGGGATTTTCCGTTTTTTAGCAATATGTGCCAATAACACTGCCCTGCGTATATTATCGCCTGCCTGTCTATTTGGCATGAAGCCTACTTGATCTCTATGTATTAATTTTCCTATAATGCTATTGAGGCGTTTTGCTATTATTTTTGCTAATAATTTAATATCGAGGTTTAACAGAGAGATAGGCCGATAATTCACACAGGAAGTATCATCAGAAAGGGGTTTTGGGATCATACAAACAATTGCCATTAGTGTTTCTTGCCGAAAAGAATGTCCATCTAGAAGTTTGTTAAAAGTTTCAGTGAGAATGGGAGAGAGTATTTCTGAGAATGTTTTATAGTATAAAGCCGAGTAGCCGTCTGGGCCTGGTCTTTTGTTAAGTTTTAGGTCTTTTATGGCGTTAGCAACTTCATCTATAGTTATAGGCTCATCCAAACTGCTTTTTTGATTCTGAGATAACTCAGGTAAGGTTATTTTTGAGAAGAAGGATTCAGCCTCTGTAGGATTAAATTCATTGTTTGTCTTGTATAAAGTTGCCAGATGTGAGTGAAATTTATGGACTATTTTAACTGGATTACAAGTGTAAACATTTTTTGATAATTTTAAATGTATTGGTTTGAAAGATTTGTTAGTTGAATTTAATGCCCGAGCCAAATATGTACCTGGTTTGTTTGTATTCATGTAGAAATTGTGTTTGGAGCGTTTGAGGGATTTATCAACTGACTCAGTGAGAAATAGATCGTATTCCAATCTAGATTTTTCCAGATGAGATTTTGTACTCTGAGATGGATTATCTTGAAATGATATGTAGGCTGCATTAAAATTGAGTTCTAGTTTTTTTGCTAGATTCTTGCGTTCCCGTTTAAATAGTGCCATTTGTCTTTGTATTGTACCACGCAAGACAGGCTTATGAGCTTCCCACAGTGTTATTGGGGAGATGTCTGTTGTATTATTAATTGATATGTATTCCTTTAAAGCTTGTTCAATGGCCATCTGATGTAGTGGGTGTTTGAGCATTATGTCCGGTAAGTACCACATTGGGTCATGAGCTTTTGGTATGGCTGAGGCTATAGTAGTGTATACTGCATTATGGTCAGACCACAGAATCAGAATTATATCTGATGCAATAATTTCTGGTATCATTCCTATTGTTAGAAAAATATGATCTATTCTGGTGAAGGTTTGATGAGGGTGCGAGAAATAAGTGAATTTCTTTTTCATTGGGTTACTTTCTCTCCACGAATCTACCAGATTGTATTTGGAAAGAAGTTGAGAAAAAGGTAATCTAGAGGTTATTTTGGATGGTGTAAAAGGTGATTTATCTAGAAATGGGAGGAGGACCTGGTTCGAATCCCCACACATTATCACTGTTCCTATTTTGTGTGTATTAATCACTTGTATAATATGTGAGAGGAATGGTGTAGGTTGTTTGTTAGGAGCGTAGTAGGAAATCACCGTGATTGCTGTATCCATTATATAACCCATGAGTATCAGGTATCTACCTTCTGGGTCTTTAATTTATGATGATAAGGTGAATGGTGTGGATCGGTGAAATGCAATTAGACTTCCCCTTTGCATCGGTACAGGCAGAAGCCGTGTAAATTTGTTGATAAAAAGGAGAAATATATTTTGGAGTAGAATCTTTGGTGAAGTGTGTTTCTTGGAGGCATACTATGTGAGCCTTCTTGTTATGGAAAATACGGAAGGCTTTGGTCCTTTTTTGAGGGACATTTATTCCCTGAACATTCAGGGAAAGTATATTCAGTGGTGCAATAGTTTTGACTTACTTTTAGTTATGCAGAGCTGACTGCGCAGATCAACCTGTGTGGACTGAAGAGATGAATAGATAGAAAAGAAACGAGTGAATTCTGGAGTAAAGAGTAAACAAAAAACATATGAGATTAGATGATACATTGTATAAATTATTTTTTGCAAGTAATCACAATTTACCCGTGAAAGAGAATAAATATCTCTCTCAGGGGAATAAGTGCCTTCGTCACACTCCCACATAATATGGTTGGGAGAATGAGGAGGGCTAATGGGGGTACACGGATCTTCCGCTTACAGGAGAGAAGTGCTATGTCAAAAGACATCAAAATGATGTTTCATTAATTGGAGTGCAGAATATAGTTTTTGTTGAAATTATTTATTCCAGGGAGGTTGTATATGGTTAGTCTTGCCCTAGGCTAAATAATTCAGTTAGAAAGGTACTGTTAATAACTTTGGTATTGATGAAGATAGTTTGAATTATTTTGGGATTTTAACCCTTTTAGAGTAAACAATTACATATTTTATTCATATGTAACTGTTTAGATATGTTAACTCATAAAATTGAGGTTGTATTGCTTCAGATTAGAATAAACAAAAACATAATTCTAGGAACTAGTTAGGTAATAATATATTTATTTTAAGAAAAGAAAGAAAAAGCTTCCATTACTTCTGGGTTATTGAACATATTTGTCCTAAAAGTAATAAATCTATTCTTATTACCTGATAATATATAACTGAACAAGAATTTCCGTATTTCACTTATATATTCTAAGGCTATATGAATCAGAAGTAATAAGAAATATAACTGGAATGTAACATGATCCCACACAGTGTGTGACTATCAGAATGCAGTTACATTCAGTTATAAATATAGTTTTTTTATAGAGAACCATCTCTTAGTATAATAAATGAAGAGATATCAGGAATTAGGATGTCAGTCCATTGATTCTTCTTGGTCCATGGATGATGTGGCATAACGGCCTCTTTTGTGAGAATGATGATTCCCATTTTGTTCTGAAATTTTCTGGGTGCTGCCTGAAGGTGAAGATGATGCCATTCTTCTGCGTGTGGGAGTGTTGCTGCTTGTGGGTTCTGTCAGATTTAATTTTAAAAGGGTTTGTTGTAGTTCATCTGCTGATCTGCTTCTGTAAATTGTACCTTGGTAGTTAAATCTGACTGAAAAGGGGAAGCCCCATTGATACATAATGTTGTGGCGTTGCAGTTCCATTAGTTGGGGTTTCATGGATCGTCTTTTAGTAATAGTAAGTTGGGATAGGTCAGCAAAAATTTGATAATTGTGTCCTTGAAAATTAAGTTCCTGGGAGCAGACATGCATTGTTAGCGCTCCACACCGCTGAGGAGAGAAGAGAAGGACAAAGCGGAGCCTGCAGGCTCAAAAGGTATCCATTTGAACATTTTTGCCCCAGGGAACAAACTGTAAAAGTTTGGGCAGGAAATATGGTACTGGGAGGAAACCGTGGCAGAAATAAAAATCACCTCACAAAGAGCTCACAGGCACTCACTGCAGCTGAAGCAGCTCCAGTCACCTCACAAGATACAGCATCAGGGCGCTCTCACAGACAGAAAATGTCACAGCAAGACTCTCTATTTGAGTCAGATACAGAACAAATCCTCTCACAAACTTCTCCACAAGCCTCCTCAGTATCCCCAGTAATATTATTACAATTTGAAAAGATGCTTCATAAGGCTTTAAAACAAACCTCAGACCAAATAACAAAAAGCCTAACCAAAGAAATAAGAGAGCTGGGAAACCGCACCGCAGCCTTAGAAATAAAAATGGATGAAATTGAAATTACAACCCAAGAAAATATAACAGAATTGGAACAATTAAAAAAAGAGAATTTAATACTTCAAACTAAGCTCGAAGATTACGAAAATAGAGCCAGACGTTCAAACTTGCGCATAAGGGGAATACCTGAAACTGTGACAGACCTGCAATCTACTATTACTGCTCTATTACAAGAACTAAAGCCAGATATCCCTATTGAACGTTTAGAACTGGACAGAGTACACAGAGCCCTCACAGCCAAAAAGAAAGATGGACCCCCACGTGATATAATCACAAAATTTCATTATTACAGAACGAAAGAACAAATACTAATTGCTGCAAGAGAAAAAAAGGAACTTAATTTTCAAGGACACAATTATCAAATTTTTGCTGACCTATCCCAACTTACTATTACTAAAAGACGATCCATGAAACCCCAACTAATGGAACTGCAACGCCACAACATTATGTATCAATGGGGCTTTCCCTTTTCAGTCAGATTTAACTACCAAGGTACAATTTACAGAAGCAGATCAGCAGATGAACTACAACAAACCCTTTTAAAATTAAATCTGACAGAACCCACAAGCAGCAACACTCCCACACGCAGAAGAATGGCATCATCTTCACCTTCAGGCAGCACCCAGAAAATTTCAGAACAAAGTGGGAATCATCATTCTCACAAAAGAGGCCGTTATGCCACATCATCCATGGACCAAGAAGATTCAATGGACTGACATCATAATTCCTGATATCTCTTCATTTATTATACTAAGAGATGGTTCTCTATAAAAAAACTATATTTATAACTGAATGTAACTGCATTCTGATAGTCACACACTGTGTGGGATCATGTTACATTCCAGTTATATTTCTTATTACTTCTGATTCATATAGCCTTAGAATATATAAATGAAATAAGGAAATTCTTGTTCAGTTATATATTATCAGGTAATAAGAATAGATTTATTACTTTTTAGGACAAATATGTTCAATAATCCAGAAGTAATGGAAGCTTTTTCTTTCTTTTCTTAGAACAAATATATTATTACCTAACTAGTTCCTAGAATTATGTTTTTGTTTATTCTAATCTGAAGCAATACAACCTCAATTTTATGAGTTAACATATCTAAACAGTTACATATGAATAAAATATGTAATTGTTTACTCTAAAAGGGTTAAAATCCCAAAATAATTCAAACTATCTTCATCAATACCAAAGTTATTAACAGAACATTTCTAACTGAATTATTTAGCCTAGGGCAAGACTAACCATATACAACCACCCTGGAATAAATAATTTCAACAAAAACTATATTCTGCACTCCAATTAATGAAACATCATTTTGATGTCTTTTGACATAGCACTTCTCTCCTGTAAGCGGAAGATCCGTGTACCCCCATTAGCCCTCCTCATTCTCCCAACCATATTATGTGGGAGTGTGACGAAGGCACTTATTCCCCTGAGAGAGATATTTATTCTCTTTCACGGGTAAATTGTGATTACTTGCAAAAAATAATTTATACAATGTATCATCTAATCTCATATGTTTTTTGTTTACTCTTTACTCCAGAATTCACTGGTTTCTTTTCTATCTATTCATCTCTTCAGTCCACACAGGTTGATCTGCGCAGTCAGCTCTGCATAACAAAAAGTAAGTCAAAACTATTTGATCTATTGCCATGGCACCACTGAATATACTTTCCCTGAATGTTCAGGGAATAAATGTCCCTCAAAAAAGGACCAAAGCCTTCCGTACTTTCCATAACAAGAAGGCTCACATAGTATGCCTCCAAGAAACACACTTCACCAAAGATTCTACTCCAAAATATATTTCTCCTTTTTATCAACAAATTTACACGGCTTCTGCCTGTACCAAGCAAAGGGGAACTCTAATTGCATTTCACCGATCCACACCATTCACCTTATCATCATAAATTAAAGACCCAGAAGGTAGATACCTGATACTCATGGGTTATATAATGGATACAGCAATCACGGTGATTTCCTACTACGCTCCTAACAAACAACCTACACCATTCCTCTCACATATTATACAAGTGATTAATACACACAAAATAGGAACAGTGATAATGTGTGGGGATTCGAACCAGGTCCTCCTCCCATTTCTAGATAAATCACCTTTTACACCATCCAAAATAACCTCTAGATTACCTTTTTCTCAACTTATTTCCAAATACAATCTGGTAGATTCATGAAGAGAAAGTAACCCAATGAAAAAGAAATTCACTTATTTCTCGCACCCTCATCAAACCTTCACCAGAATAGATCATATTTTTCTAACAATAGGAATGATACCAGAAATTATTGCATCAGATATAATTCCGATTCCGTGGTCTGACCATAATGCAGTATACACTACTATAGCCTCAGCCATACCAAAAGCGCATGACCCAACGTGGTACTTACCGGACATAATGCTCAAACACCCACTACATCAGATGGCCATTGAACAAGCTTTAAAGGAATACATATCAATTAATAATACAACAGACATCTCCCCAATAACACTGTGGGAAGCTCATAAGCCTGTCTTGCGTGGTACAATACAAAGACAAATGGCACTATTTAAACGGGAACGCAAAAATCTAGCAAAAAAACTAGAACTCAATTTTAATGCAGCCTACATATCATTTCAAGATAATCCATCTCAGAGTACAAAATCTCATCTGGAAAAATCTAGATTGGAATACGATCTATTTCTCACTGAGTCAGTTGATAAATCCCTCAAACGCTCCAAACACAATTTCTACATGAATACAAACAAACCAGGTACATATTTGGCTCGGGCATTAAATTCAACTAACAAATCTTTCAAACCAATACGTTTGAAATTATCAAAAAATGTTTACACTTGTAATCCAGTTAAAATAGTCCATAAATTTCACTCACATCTCGCAACTTTATACAAGACAAACAATGAATTTAATCCTACAGAGGCTGAATCCTTCTTCTCAAAAATAACCTTACCTGAGTTATCTCAGAATCAAAAAAGCAGTTTGGATGAGCCTATAACTATAGATGAAGTTGCTAATGCCATAAAAGACCTAAAACTTAACAAAAGACCAGGCCCAGACGGCTACTCGGCTTTATACTATAAAACATTCTCAGAAATACTCTCTCCCATTCTCACTGAAACTTTTAACAAACTTCTAGATGGACATTCTTTTCGGCAAGAAACACTAATGGCAATTGTTTGTATGATCCCAAAACCCCTTTCTGATGATACTTCCTGTGTGAATTATCGGCCTATCTCTCTGTTAAACCTCGATATTAAATTATTAGCAAAAATAATAGCAAAACGCCTCAATAGCATTATAGGAAAATTAATACATAGAGATCAAGTAGGCTTCATGCCAAATAGACAGGCAGGCGATAATATACGCAGGGCAGTGTTATTGGCACATATTGCTAAAAAATGGAAAATCCCTTTATGTTTTCTATCTCTCGATATTAAGAGGGCATTTGACACAGTATCCTGGCAATATATGCAATATTCATTACAAAAATGGGGTTTTGGACCCCACTTTTTAACATGGATCAAAGCATTATATAATAAACCCAAAGCCTATATAAAATATGCTGGATACAAATCTGAAGCCTTTAATATCGAAAGAGGTACCCGACAGGGTTGCCCATTATCTCCCTTATTATTTGCCCTTATACTCGAACCCATGGCCCAATACATCAGAACAAACCAAACTATAACTGGCATTGAAGTAGGAGGTATCACACACAAATTATGTATATTTGCAGACGATATATTACTTTTCCTATCATCACCACAGGTCTCTGGTCCTAACTTAATACCAGCTCTTGATGGGTTTGCAGCCCTATCCGGCCTTATGATTAATCCTAAGAAATGCCTAGTGCTTAATATTTCACTCACAAACATGGAATTGATCCCGGCTAGGGCTGCACTCCCATTCACATGGGCAGAAAAATCAATCCCATATTTTGGAATTCATTTAACAGCAGCTCATTCTGACTTATTCTCAACCAATTATCCTCCTGTATTAAGACAGATCACAAATCTAATAAAACAATGGTCGCAACTTCCTTTATCCTGGATAGGGAAGATTAATGCAATCAAAATGACTATTCTACCCAAATTGCTTTATCTATTCAGAGTCCTCCCTATTCCAATTCCTTCCTATTTTTTTTAGAATAGTACAAAAAAGAGCAACTTCCTTTTATATGGGGCTCTTCTAAACCACGTATACCTATACACACACTACATCTTCCCAAAAATAAAAGAGGCCTGGGATACCCTAATTTTACTAACTACTACAGAGCAGCACATTTGGCCAGTCTGTCCAAATACCATGCAAAACAGGAAATCCCATTATGGGTATTTATAGAGGCTTCAGAAAATGACCCTCTTTTAATATCAAATTTATTATGGCTTGATCCTAAAGACCGCTTTAAAATTCATAATCCCATAACTAAACACTTCTTAACTCTCTGGGATAAACTAAAAACCAAATATCAGTTACAATCTCCACACAATCCTCTCCTTTCTTTTATCAGAAATCCGGCCTTTTATCCGGCATGGATCTACCCAAATTCTTTTAAAGCTTGGACAACATCAGGCATTCAGACACTAAATGACTTCATAGCATCTAAATCATTCCTTTCATTCCCATCGCTTAGAGAAAAATATGATCTACCAACCTCTGAGATATTTAGATATCTCCAAATCAAAAATTTCTATACACCATTCCTAAAGGGGGATACACCATTATCCCAATTATCCATTTTTGAATCAATCTGTACAAAAGATCCATTTGCTAAAGGTACAATTTCATCACTTTATAATCAATTATATGGAGTACCAAATCTTAATAGACCCTCTTACGTTCAGAGGTGGGAGGAGGACCTGGGACGAACTTTAGAAGACACGGACTGGTCTAACATATGGCTCACATCTAAGTCATCTTCACCCAACATCTTAGCACTGGAGACAAATTATAAAGTCCTAACTCGCTGGTATCTTGTACCCGCTAGAGTGGCAAAATATTCACCTAATACCTCAGCTCTTTGTTTTCGAGGATGCCCAGAAATAGGCACATATTTACACATATGGTGGACGTGCCCAGTAATCCAAACCTTCTGGAAGGAAGTCTTCGTGATTGCATCTAAAATATTTAAAAAAATAATACAACCAGATCCATATTTAACTTTACTTAATCTAAAACCGGAATGGTTGACACTCTC
The DNA here is from genome assembly GCF_042186555.1 of Aquarana catesbeiana. Classification (NCBI taxonomy): domain Eukaryota; kingdom Metazoa; phylum Chordata; class Amphibia; order Anura; family Ranidae; genus Aquarana; species Aquarana catesbeiana. The sequence continues at coordinate 203,929,612 of NC_133330.1, forward strand.
TCAATTCAAACTTATGATCCAACTAATAACGGCTGCAAAACAAACAGTGGCCAAGGCATGGAAATCTCCTACATTGGTACTAGCAGAAACAATTCACAGAATGAATAATACAATGTCCCATGCTAAGATGGTAGCCATCGATCAAAATCAAATTCCAAAATTTGAAAAACTTTGGCATCCTTGGATAAAACAACAGTTCCTGTCAAACTTCAATGACTCTGTCCTGTTGCCATGGTAACAGATTAAATGACTTACAGAGACACCCATTCTAAGGCTTCAAAGAGAACTAAAAAGAATAATAAACTGACGAGCGGAACAACCTTGTGGACCATACCTCTACCTTTCAACCCTTTTTCTTCTTTCTCTTTCCTTTTCTCCACCTTACGATTAAAGCTCATTATCAGAATTTATTTGACCTATATACACTCTACTTGTAAACAATATGTATAGTAGGTATAAATCATTTAAATACCTACAAAAGTAACTAAGGAAATGATATATATCTTTAATTTAGGTTTACGTGAACCCAATGTTTAATATTTGAAATTTCATGATATTTACCTATATAAACCCTACTGTAAAACAATGAGCTTACTTTATAGATCCTTGTAAACTTACTTTATGTATCTTTATAACATTGTATACTCAATAAACTTTTTTTGACAAGGAAAATAATTATGAGGTATATGAACTAAAAAAAGGAATTAATAAACTAAAAAAAAAAAAAGAAAATTAAGTTCCTTTTTTTCTCTTGCAGCAATTAGTATTTGTTCTTTCGTTCTGTAATAATGAAATTTTGTGATTATATCACATGGGGGTCCATCTTTCTTTTTGGCTGTGAGGGCTCTGTGTACTCTGTCCAGTTCTAAACGTTCAATAGGGATATCTGGCTTTAGTTCTTGTAATAGAGCAGTAATAGTAGATTGCAGGTCTGTCACAGTTTCAGGTATTCCCCTTATGCGCAAGTTTGAACGTCTGGCTCTATTTTCGTAATCTTCGAGCTTAGTTTGAAGTATTAAATTCTCTTTTTTTAATTGTTCCAATTCTGTTATATTTTCTTGGGTTGTAATTTCAATTTCATCCATTTTTATTTCTAAGGCTGCGGTGCGGTTTCCCAGCTCTCTTATTTCTTTGGTTAGGCTTTTTGTTATTTGGTCTGAGGTTTGTTTTAAAGCCTTATGAAGCATCTTTTCAAATTGTAATAATATTACTGGGGATGCTGTGGAGTCTTGTGGAGAAGTTTGTGAGAGGATTTGTTCTGTATCTGACTCAAATGGAGAGTCTTGCTGTGACATTTTCTGTCTGTGAGAGCGCCCTGATGCTGTATATTGTGAGGTGACTGGAGCTGCTTCAGCTGCAGTGAGTGCCTGTGAGCTCTTTGTGAGGTGATTTTTATTTCTGCCACGGTTTCCTCCCAGTACCATATTTCCTGCCCAAACTTTCACAGTTTGTTCCCTGGGGCAAAAAGGTTCAAATGGATACCTTTTGAGCCTGCAGGCTCCGCTTTGTCCTTCTCTTCTCTCCTCAGTGGTGTGGAGCTCTAACAATGCATGTCTGCTCCGCTAGGCTCCGCCTCCTGCCCCCCACTTTTGAATTTTCAATTCCGTCCACAATGCTTTTCTCATTGGCTACTACTTACCTTGCTCTTGTGCCTTATTCCAAGTTACGGCTGGCTATTTTTTAGGGTCTGTTACGGACTTCTCCTGTTGATTATGTGTTAAAGCCCACTGAGCGTTCATTGGTCAGGATAGGTGGGGGGCTGGGTTTTTCTGTTTTTGTATGCTTATTTAGCTATTATGATTGTCACCTTTGTTTGGTAGGCTGTCATCCCAAGACACATAGCTCTCCGGTCCTCCACTTATTGCCTCACACAAAGCTCTGGCGCTTAACGATCTGTTCTGGAACATCCAAGGCCTCAATTCTGAAATGTAGAGGTTTCTAGTGTTGCCAAATTAAAAGAGCCAAGGCCAGTATTACAGTACATTTCTATAAGAAATATATCTTATGGGCTCCTGAGTTTTGGCTTTGTAGCATTCCGATCTTGACAATACTTTTCATGCCACCTACTCCACCTATACACAGGGGGTCTTCATCCTAATTACTAAAGCCCCGTTAATGCAAATGGAAGAGGTGGTATCTGACCTTTCTGGTTGTTATCTGATAGTTGTGCTTTAAATACATGAATCTTCATTACAATTTAGCAAACATTTATTTACCCCCTCCATTTGATATGACTCGATTTCTCACCTTGTTCTGTTCTCACTACACGTTTGCCCCTGGTGTGTATGTAGCTCAACATACAGCTTAAACCTCAAATCCTAAAATAACCAGACTGTATGTAACTTTGGATCTTTATTACAATGAACAGCTGGTGGCCATGTAAGAATAGGATGTACACATGCAGTGAAACTAGAAATAAATAGATAAATGAACATATAATAATTACATGAACATAAACAAATGTCCACTAGCTATACAGGTAAACAATCTTTTAGCATACCAGCGATGCTGCCTTATAAGGACCATGATTTTCCTCTGAAACATGTGGTGCAGGCTTAGCTGGCTTCCATGCAGTCTGACCCAATGGAGAAGATGAAAGAGACTCTTGTAGGAAGTAGAGCTAGTACCCAGTGATATGGAGATGCGTATTAACCATAGAACACTGGCCATCAATAGTCTTTTGTTAGAGTGGCATCTAGTGGACAATGTTGGTATTGCAAGTCCAGAAGATATTATTTTTCCTTATAGGCCAAAGGCATGACAATCCCCGTCTGGTATCGTCAGATGCCACTATTTATTCCTCAGATGACAACAATAACATTAGTTCAGAAACTGGTTTGAACAACTTTGTCTCCTTGTTTCTATAAATCTTGACTTCCACTTTTCTGACCTTTCCATCCTCACTTGGAAAGGTGTTGGTCATGAGACCCAAAGGCCATTCATTCCTTTGGGACTGACAGTCCTCAACAAGAACAAGGTCTCCTCCTTTTAGGTTAGGCTTGTTGTCTTGTCATTTAGTATGTGGCTGTAAAGTGGAGAGGTATTGCTTCCTCCACCTGTCCCAGAAGGTATTTGCCAGACTTTGTACTTGTCTCCACTGGCGCAAGTATAAGTCTTTAGTGGTGAAATTACCGTGGGGAGCACTGATTACTCCAGTTTTCTGTGTAAGGATACAGTCGATCTCCTTAGCATAGGCTTCATGCTGTACAGTGCGGATGATAAGATCCTGAGACTGTTGGAGCTCTAATGCTGAACTGATCCTTTCACAATCATGCCATCCTTTGCAGTCAAAGCTGTTTGAGTCACCTTTGAAAGAGTGAGCTATATGGATGAGACTAGGGATGGGCTTTATGTTCGGGTGAAACATGAGTTTGACTCAAACATGGGCTGTTTGCCCGTTCGCCGAACAGCGAATAATTTGGGGTGTTCGCGGCAAATTTGAAAGCCGTGGAACACCCTTTAAAAGTCTATGGGAGAAATCAAAAGTGCTAATTTTAAAGGCTTATATGCGTGGTATCGTCATAAAAAGTGTTTGGGGACCTGGGTCCTGCCCAAGGGGACATGTATCAATGCAAAAAAAGTTTTAAAAACAGACGTTTTTTTCAGGAGCAGTGATTTTAATAATGCTTAAAGTGAAACAATAAAAGTGTAATATTCCTTTAAATTTCGTACCTGGGGGGTGTCTATAGTATGCCTGTAAAGGGGCGCATGTTTCCCGTGTTTAGAACAGTGTGACAGCAAAATGACATTTCTAAAGGAAAAAAAGTCATGTAAAACTACTATCGCTAGCGCCGGCTATAATGAATTGTCGTTCCAGCAATACACATAAAAGTTCATTTTATAAAAACGGCATGGGATTTCCCCACAGGGGAACCCCCAACCAAAATTTAAAAAAAAATGCGTGGTAGCCCCCCAAAGCACCTTGTCCCCATGTTGATGGGGAGAAGGGCCTCACCCCCAAAAACCTTGCCTGGTGGTTGTGGGGGTCTGCAGGCGGGGGGCTTATCGGAATCTGGAAGCCCCCTTTAACAAGGGGACCCCCAGATCCCACCCCCCTGTGTGAATTGGTAATGGGGTACAAATGTACCCCCTACCATTTCAAAAAAAGTGTCAAAAAGGTTAAAAAACACAAGAGACGGTTTTTGATAAGTCCTTTATTAATTTCTTCTTCTTTCTGCTTCTTCCTCCATCTTCCTTCTTCTGGTCTTTCTTTGGTGTTCTTCTTCCTCCATCTTCTTCTTCTCCATCTTCTACTTCCTCCGCTCTTCTCATCCTTCATCTTCCTCCGGCTTCTTCTCCACTTCGTCCGCACGATCTGCCTCAGTGGGAGTCTTCCGCTGTGTGACGCTTCGGTTCTTCTGACACTTCTTATAAAATGGAGGGCAGGGCCACCCATTGACCCCACCCTCCTCTGACGCACAGGGACTTCACGGGGACTTCCCTCGGGCTTTCCCCATGTTGTCAGAGGGGTGGGGTCACCTGTTTACGTAACCCACGTCATTTTTTTTTTAAATTTTGGCACAGGGTTCCCCTAATATCCATACCAGACCTGAAGGGCCTGGTATGGAATTTAGGGGGACCCCTATGCTTTTTTTAAATTTTGGTTCAGGGTTCCCCTGTGGGGAAATTCCATGCCGTTTTTATCAATTAACTTTTATGTGTATTGCCGGACCGACAATTATTATAGCCGCGAGTAGTTTTACATGATTTTTTTTCCTTTAGAAACGTCATTTTGCTGTCAGACTGTTCTAAACACAGGAAACATGCGCCCCTTTACAGGCATACTATAGACACCCCCAGGTACGAAATTTAAAGGAATATTACACTTTTATTGTTTCATTTTAAGCATTATTAAAATCACTGCTCCCGAAAAAACATCAGTTTTCAAAACTTCTTTTTGCATTGATACATGTCCCCTGGGGCAGGACCCAGGTCCCCAAACACTTTTTATGACAATAATATATACTCCGCTCCTTCACCGCTCCAAAGATGCTGCTAGCAGGACTTTTTTTCCCATCCTGCTAGCGCAGCGCTATAGTGTGAAAGCCCTCGGGGCTTTCACACTGGAGACAAAGCAGCGGCACTTTCGGGTCGTTTTGCAGGCGCTATTATTAGCGCAATAGCGCCTGCAAACCGCCCCAGTGTGAAAGGGCCGTTAGAACACGCGAGCATTTCCTGTGCTCTTTTAAGAAGACAGATTGCAGATTCACTGGAAGGTAAGGATTTCAAGCAGTCATCTACATAAAAGTCTTTCTCTATGGATTGTTTTGTATCTGAGCCATACTCAAGTTCACCTTCTTGGGAGGAATGTCTGAGTCCATAGATAGCGCCTGTAGGTGAAGGGCTATTGCCAAAGATGTGTACCCTCATGTGATACTCTGAGATGTCTTTGGAAGGGTCATTGTCTCTGAACCAAAGGAACCTTAGGAAGTTTCTGTCTTCCTCTCTGACCAGGAAGCAATGGCACATCTGTTGGATGTCAGCTATGAAGGCAATAGAATCTTTGCGGAAGCATAAGAGCAATCCCAGGAGTTTGTTGTTGAGGTCTGGGCCTGTCAAGGGGACATTGTTCAAGGAGACACCCTTGAATTTGGCACTAGAGTCAAACACTACTCTGATTTGACCTGGCTTTTTAGGATGGTACACTCTGAATATAGGGAGGTACCAACACTCTTCAGAGTTTTTAAGGGTGGGAGCTATCTCGGCGTGAGCATTCTCAAAGATCTTCCCCATGAAAGAAAATAAATGTTCTCTCATCTCTGCTTTTCTTTGTAAATTATGTCTAAGGGAAGCAAAACATTGTAGCACTTGTTCTCTGTTATTGGGTAAGCGTTGTCTCTGTGGTCTGAAGGGAGGAGGTGCGACCCAGCTGTTTGTGCTACCTTTGACTAGTCCTTGCCCCATTATTTCTAAGAAGAGTTTGTCCTCAATAGACATTGCCACACGATTGTCATCTTTAGTTCTTTGAAAGACTGTGCACACTAAATGGTCTCGGTCGCTGTCACAGGCAAAGTTGTCATTAGTGGGGCTTGTGAAGGGACAAGACAAGTGGGTGGTGTAGGCCGATTCCTTAACAAGGAAATGGTTGTGGCATGGCTGGGAAAGAGAGGGACGCCCATTCTCTAGGGTATTTGTGAGCATGCTGCTAACGGAGTTAGGGTTGTGCACGCTTCCTAGACAGACATCTCCTATGATGACCCATCCGAAGTCTAACCTCTGAGCATAAGGAGTATTGTTGGGACCATTAATTTGAGCTCTTGATTTGTGGACTAGTAAGATATCTCTCCCAAGGAGTAGGTTAATCTGAGCCTGAGGGTCAAGTTCTGGTATCAGATGCGCTATGCCTTTCAAGTGTGAGTGATGAACAGCCACATCTGGTGTAGGAATTTCAGATCGATGGTCAGGGATCTGGCTGCATTCAATAAGAGTTGGCAAAGACAAGCATGATTGTCCATCAATGGACTCAACTTGGTAGCCGGATGCTCTCCTCCCCGCCGTATCCACTATTCCTGCACAAGTTTTTAAGGAGTAGGGAATGCTGGGGCCTTTAATGCCAGAGATGTCAAAGAAGGTTGAGCTGGCTAATGACTTGTTACTTTGGTCAACCAGAATTGTGTAAAGCTTAATAGCTTTGTCTTTTTTGGCTTGCTAGGTAGACTCTGACTAGGCAGATTTTGGAGCAGGACCTGCCACCTATGACTCATTTGCCAACCTCTGTACATTGTGAAGTGATCTCCGGTGTAGTTGTAATGATGTTCTCTTCCCCCCCATGCTCACTAGTGCTGAGAGTGTGTTGTAAAGTCCATGGATCTGGCCCAGGATGTAAACCTGTGATGTGATCTGAGCTGTCACATTCTGTGCATTTTAAACTGACCTTACAGTCCTTGGCAAGGTGAGATGTTGAAAAGCAGCACCTGTGGCAGATGTGGTTCTCCTTGAGGAAGGCCTTGCTGTCCTGCAGGGTTTTCTCTCTGAAGGCTCTGCATTTTAGGAGAGGATGTGGCTTCCGATGCAAGGGACACTGCTTACCAGGATCTTTGACCTTTGTCTCTGAGTTAGAGAAGCTGGCAGACCTAAGAAAAGAACCTGGAGGAGTCACGTTCGTTTTGTGTACTGCTACTGGAGGTTTGCGAGGGTTAAGTCCCGAAGGGGCAGCACATGACAATGTAAAATCAAAACTTGGATCATTTCTTGTTTTAGCTTGCTGACACACAAAGTCCGCAAAAACAGAAAACTGAGGGAATGGAACATCATGCTGTCTTTTAAATTAGTAATCCACTGCTCTTGCAAGTTATAGGGTAATTTTTGTACAATGAGGTTGACACTTCTGGCTGTGTCAAGAAATGCAAGTCCTTGTTATGCCGCGTACACACGGGCGGACTTTTCGATGGACTAGGTCTGGCGGACTTTTCAACTGACTTTCCGAGTGGACTTTCCAAATGAACAGACTTACCTACGCACGATCAACCAAAGTCTGGCGGATTCGTACGTGATGACGTACGACCAGACTAAAACAAGGAAGTTGATAGTCAGTAGCCAATAGCTGCCCTAGCGTCGTTTGTCCGTCGGACTAGCATACAGGCGAGCGGACTTTTCGACCGGACTCGAGTCCATCGGAAAGATTTGAAACATGTTTCATTTCTAGGTCTGTCGAACTTTTGGGGAAAAAAAAGTCTGCTGGAGCCCACACACGATCGAATTATCCGACGGACTCCGGTCCTCCGGACCAAGTCTGCCGTAAAGTCCGCTCGTGTGTACACGGCATAAGTCCCCCTCAGATTTAGCTACTTGAAGTTCCATTAGCAAGTCACTTAGCTCCCTAAGTTTCTGGTAGGCTTTGTTAGGTATTTTGGGGAAGTTATCAAGTCTTTTGAAAAGTGCGCTTTCTACTGCTTCTGCTGAACCATAACACTCATCAAGTCTATCCCAGATCGTTTTAAGACCAGTGTCTGGGTGGTTTATATTGATTGTCCTGATTTGCCTGGCATGCTTAGCAAACTCATTTCCAAGCCATTTGATCAGGAGGTCTATCTCTTCACTGCAAGACAAATCTAAGTCTCTGATGGCATTTTGAAAGGAAGACCGCCAGGCTCTGTAGCTTTCAGGGCAGTCATTAAACTTTTCAAGTCCTTTGGAAACTAACTCAGGTCGTGCAAAGAACCTTGCAAAGTCTATGGTGGCTTGGTTAGCCTGCTCTGTGTTGCCATGGTGAGATGGCTGTGTGTAGTCATACCTTTTGAGGGTGTCAAGCCGACCTCTGTCATATTATCCCTGACTTGGACGTTGGTTCTGGAGGATGATTAGAAGGCTCTGTTATCTCACGTGTAGGGAGTCTGTGATAGAAGGCGTCACTTTGCATGGATTTTTCCTGTTTGCGGGCTTGAGACTTGTCGCTGACTTGCAGCAGTACCGTGTAGCGTCTTTGGCTTGTCTATTTGACGTCATCTTTGTCACTGCTTGGCTTAAAATGTTGATTGATGTAATCTGAAGTTCGTTGTAGAGAATCTTGAGTTTCAGCTTCTGGGTCGAGAATATTGCTGCATCTGCTGCATTCACTTCTCGGGTATACAGCTAATTCTAATGCCCCGTACACACGGTCGGATTTTCCGACGGAAAATGTGTGATAGGACCTTGTTGACGGAAATTCTGACCGTGTCTAGGCTCCATCACACATTTTCCATCGGATTTTCCGACACACAAAGTTTGAGAGCAGGATATAAAATTTTCCGACCATGTGTACACAAATCTGACGGACAAAGTGCCACGCATGCTCAGAATAAATAAAGAGATGAAAGCTATTGGCCACTGCCCCGTTTATAGTCCCGACGTACGCGTTTTATGTCACCGTGTTCAGAACGAGCGGATTTTCCGACAACTTTGTGTGACCGTATGTATGCAAGACAAGTTTGAGCCAACATCCGTCGGAAAAAATCCTAGGATTTTGTTGTCGGAATATCCGAACAAAGTCCGGCCGTGTGTACGGGGCATTAGGCCTCTGCTTTGACTATGGCGGCTGCTGTTTCCTTCTTTCTAGTGAGTTTCTCTAGGGCTACTTCTAGGTGGGCTTCCTTGGCCCCTAACTGTGCCTTTAGCCTCACGTTCTCCTTTTTAATCTGCATTTCTTGCTCACCAAAGGCTGTTCGGGCCTTGGCGGCTTCAGCTTTTGCACGTGCGATAGCGAGTGCATTGCTTGCGGAGGAAGATCTAGAGGAGCCGAAAACTTGGGACCTTGTCTTGAGTGAGGATGCCTGGCTATGTGGCATGTTGCTTGCAGGAATGCTTGACTATGTAGAGACTGCTGTATTGCTGACAGGGTAGCAGGCCTCTGTGTAGTCACTGTCCTAAATCCCACTTGCTGGATAGCCACTGTTTCACTGTTCTGTTCTCGCTACACGTTTGCCCCTGGTGTGTATGAAGCTCAACCTTGAATCCTAAAATAACCAGACTGTCTGTAACTTTGGATCTTTATTACAATGAACAGGTGGTGGCCATATAAGAATATGATGTACTCGTGCGGTGAAACTAGAAATAAACAGATAAATGAACATATAATAATTACATAAACAAATGTCCACTTGCTATACAGGTAAACAATCTTTTGGCATACTAGTGATGCTGCCTTAGAAGGACCAGGATTTTCCTCTGAAACACGTGGCGCAGGCTTAGCTGGCTCCCATGCAGTCTGTTCCAATGGAGAAGTTGAAAGAGACTCTTGTAGGAAGTGGAGCTAGTTCCCAGTGATATGACAGGAAATGTGTATTAACCATAGATCCCTGCCCATCAATAGTCTTTTGTTAGAGTGGCATCTAGTAGACAATATTGCAAGTCCAGAAGATATTATTTTTCCTTATAGGCCCTTTGAAGACGTGACCTATCACAAAACATGTAGGGCGTGGCTACGCAGTGTACGCCAGATCGCCATAGAGTCCCATGTAACCTAGCACGGGCGTCTCTGTTGTTTTTATATTTTGCCGGCTTTTATGTTTTGGATGTTTTAAAGATGCCTAGTTGTCTGAGGCAATAAAATTCTCCTTTTTTACATACTATACCATTGGAGTTTTTTCTTTCTCCCCTTCTTTACCTACAAGTCCAAACGAGGGAGTGTTTACATCAATGCGGAAGTGTCGGAACCATCTCCAGCTGTGTGGTGAGCTGTCATCTACTGTCCCTGCAGAGGGCTAAATCTGCATGCTTCTAAGACCTTGCTATAAAGGAGGTCCAACATGTCTGGTAAGGATACATCTATTATCAACCTTCGGATCCACTGGTGGTTGGAGGTCCCTTCACGTCCCCTTATTCCTTTATACACACACTAAGGAATGCAATTCATGAACTTTGGATATGCGTTTTTCCTATGACTCAGGATGCAATTTTGAACTTTTTCACTTATGACTTTGCACTTGGGTGGAATAACCTTTGTTTTTTTCTTTTTTCTTTTTTGCACACCAGTTTATAACTTCAATGTTGGTTTATATGTATGCAATGGTCAATATTAGTATTTGACTTACATGTCGCTGTTTGCTCTTTAGCATAGCGACTTTCTAATTCACTCACAATTAACTTTGATGGTGTTTTTTATTTATTTTTTTATTTATTTTTTTATCTACTTATGATAATCATGTAGTAATATAGATTTAAATATCTAATGCAAGCGCACAATTTTTTCTTTGTACACAAAAGTGAGTACCCCCCTCAAATTTTTTAAATATTTTATTATATCTTTTCATGTGACAACACTGAAGAAATGACACTTTGCTACAATGTAAAATAGTGAGTGTACAGCTTGTATAACAGTGTAAATTTGCAATCCCCTCAAAATAACGCAACACACAGCCATTAATGTTTAAACTGCTGGCAACAAAAGTGAGTACACCCCTAAGTGAAAATGTCTATATTGGGCCCAATTAGCCATTTTACCTCCCCAGTGTCATGTGACTCGTTAGTGTTACAAGGTCTCAGGTGTGAATGGGGAGCAGGTGTGTTAAATTTGGTGTTATCACTCTCACTCTGGTCACTGGAAGTTCAAAATGGCACCTCATGGCAAAGAACTTTCTGAGGATCTGAAAAAAAGAATTGTTGCTCTACATAAAAAGCATCCTCCCCATGTTGAGGTCAAGCGGCCTGGTATGGTTCAGGAGGGGGGGTGCTCTCTCGTCCTTCCCCTCCCATCCTGGCCTGCCAGGTTGCTTGCTTGGATAAGGGTCTGGTATGGGTTTTTGGGGGGACACCACGCCATTTTTTTTTATTTGGCATGGAGTTCCCCTTTAAATCTATGCCAGACCAAAAGGGCCTGGTGTGGATTTTGGAGGGGCCCCACGCCTTTTTTTTTTTTTTTTTTTATTTTAGCATGGAGTTCCCCTTAAAATCTACACCAGACCCAAAGGGCCTGGTATGGACTGAGGGGGGGGGAACCCATGATGTTTTTTTCTTAATTCTGCCATAGGATTCCCCTTAACCACTTCAATACACCGTATTATATTATATATATATCTATATCATAGATATATATATATATATATATATATATATATATATATACTAACTTCTCTCATTCATTACACTATATATATGGCTGCCGTGTAAGCAGCCTTATATAGTGTGGGGTGTGGCCTTAGCCCCCTGAGCCATGGTTGGCTAAAGGCACCCTGCCTTTGGCCAATCATGGCTCTCACAGCAGAGCGTGCTGTGATTGGCCAAAACATGCAGGTCAGGTGCATGCTTTGGCCAATCATCAGACATCAATGCACTGCAATTTTGCAGTGCATTATGGGGCATTCTGCGGCGCTCAAATTTGCAGTGAATGCCCTATAGCGTTTGCTATTCACAGAACAAGTGAACACCCAATGTTTGAGTCATACTTACGTATGACTCAAACATCGGGCTCATCCCTAGTCTTGTATTAAGGTCAGACCATTCTAGTCACTGTCAGCAGTTACTGCATTCATCTGAGAAGCTTTTGAGCTTCCCAATATTTGTAGCCTCAAATGGTGTCTTCTGAGTGTGTTTGAAGATATCGAAATTCCTACCAGACCAAGTTGTTTTTATGTTTGCTACATTATTATGCCAGAAAAACAATTGTTTTATACTGGATATGGCCTGCACCCTTACATATTGATTTATGGCATCGTCTAATCAATCAAAATCCCCCATTATATAAGCTGACTTATGAGGCTAAGGGGTGCCCAGCTAAGTTTACCAAAATTAGGGGACCTTGGTTAGACACGAGTGACTCTATGCTAAACTTGATATCTGATCCTCCATTATAGTTGGCACCTCCTAAGGCCCTGCTCCTGTTTGACAAGTTAGCCTATACCCCCTTTTTTGGAAAGTGAGGTCGGAGTTCTGATGTATAATACAGTGGTGATGATGACAGCGATGCCCCTATGGTTTCAGGGATATAATGAGCATTTCAGGAGATTGAATTTGCGCTCCCTGTATGAAAAGTAGGGTTTAGTGTGCGCTACTATTTACTCTGATCTTTTTAAAGTTTAGGTAATTGGTCAAGCAGATGTGATTAATTAAGATGCATGGTTCTCCATCTAATTTTACTTTTATATTGGATATCTGTGTATACTTATTACTTTTCATGTGTCTATTTCCTGTATATGTCTTCTCATTGGACAAGGTTTTGACTATTCAGATGTTCTTTATAAGCTTTCCATTTGTATAACGTGTATGCATCTCCTTTCTTTCCAATAAAATGAGTTTAAAAAAAGTATTGAAAACATTGTTAGTCAGTGATAAAGTTTGAGTTTGGGTCGAATATGAATTTGGCCTGAACCCAAAGCTCATCCCTTATAACTAGTAATATTTGAAATGCTTAGATTGTCCTAGCTTCTTTAATATTGCTGTTGAGATTTGAATTATAACTACTACTTCTAATCTTCCTGACATATAGAGAACTACTGTTCAGCAGATAAATAAGTGTGTTTGAAATGTAGTACTCTGCTGTACAAAATTATCTTGTTTTAATAATGCGATAGTGCTGCTTAGAAATGGAATGACATGGTCAAAAAAGAGGACTTTACAATGCAATAAGTTAAACCCTTGATATAATTATCATATTTCTGTTTGGGGAAAAAATTGTTTTCAAGATTTTTTTTTTTGTACTTTTAATTTATTGATTTTTTTTTTTTTTCTAATTTAATTGTCTTTCTGGGTGCTATTTTTCATTACCTGAACATACCATTCATTCTTCTGTTCTTGTACACTACTCAGTTTTGGGTGTAATATTAGAGCCAAGCTGTGGCATTGACTGCTAATGGGATACACACATATTACTGCTTTGCGCAAATCTCTCCACTGCTCACCATTTGTTAAAGAGCGGGATGTGTCTGCATAAGTTAAATTAAATTGGAAAACCCTGCTCTCTCTGTTAGAGATCTGATACTCCAATCATTTCTACTGCTGTAGGAACTCACATAGTCCAATTACTTTCTATTTCTCTGTCTCAGTGACTCTAAGAAAAAAAATGGTCTGCCATAAATCATGTTGAAAAGGCTCAAACTTCCCTGAAAGTAGTTCAGCAATATCTGTACCTCATGTACTAGGATATAAAAGGCAGGAAAGGACTGCGTTCTGTGCTTGGTGTTAAACCATTATAGTAATAATAATAATTATGGCTCCCATTAATGCCATGTGAAGCTACATATAGATCTTTATATGGCCTTAAATAATCTAACAGAATAACATGCAAAACATAGTAATAAAAAAGAGTGGCATTTAGCTGTCTGCATTGTGTTATTTTTTTCCATAAGTTTTTTATTAAAGGTTGATAAGACATACAGTGATATAACATTTTGCAAACTTTTGTCAAAAGTACAACATGAATTGACAAGTAGTACATTTAAACATATTAACTATTAAGTTTCTACAACTAGCACATGGAGCCAAAATAATGAAATCGTATAAACATGTTGATGGTAGCTCAGCATCTGGAAGTATTTCTCATCGTCTGCCGAGTTAGATTAACTTTTTTGATACCTATCTTTATGTTATGTTAGGTTTTATGAATGTTTTTTTTTTTTTACTTATTAATTTTTGGCGAAGTTGTAGGTTGTACTTGCAGGTGTAGTATGTGACTCAAGAAATGGTATATAGGTAGGGAGGTGGGTCAGAGGGGGTATAAAGGGAAGAAGAGGAAGGGGGAAAGGGGGGGGTCCAGCCTCCCCTCTCTCTCATGCTATGTTGAAACTGATCAATATAGAACTAGTTTGGGTTAAGAGTATAAGAAGTGGGTATGTTGGTCCCGGTTATCCAAGAGGATCATAAATGGGACCAGGACTGGAAGAAACAGGTAAAGTGTTAATATTTTTTTATTTTCAGCAAGTGTATTGAGGTAAGGAAACCTCATCCGTCGTTCGCCTTATATGCCTCTGTTGTTTTACAGCGTTGCCAACTCTACCATGTTGATGTAAATTTGGGTATGTTTTCATACGAGATACTAATGAGTTCTTCAACTTTTTCTATATTGATTCTACGATACCACTCATCTTTTGCTGCGGCATTTGGAGAGTGCCAATTTCAGTGGGCAAAAATGCACCAGTTTTGTGTCCACCAGTACTAACAAGGAACACCCCATTAGAGATTTTATTTCTTGTAGAAACCGAAGGGGTGGTATACATCTTAGAGTGCTCATGCTCATTACAATATATAGGGAGAACAAGACGTCCCGTATGGAAATGTTTAAGAGAACACATACAGAACGGGTTCCCCAAACACAATGTGTCACGCCACTTTGCCTCTCATCACAATAGGGATCCAACGTCACTCAAATTTTGGGCAATAGATAAATATAAGCCTCATTGGAGAGGGAGTAATACAATAAGAGAACTCAGCAAAAGTGAATCCAGATGGATATTTGAAATTGACACTTTAGCGCCTAGAGGCTTAAATATTGAATTTGATCTAAATTGTTTTATCTCTGATTTTTGAGTTTTGCAGTCCATAATAGTTTTTTTTTTTTAAGAAAGTTTTTTAAGAAAGTTTTTTAAGAACAATTTTAAATCATTTAATTATTTTATACATATTTTATAAATTTTATCTAGCTTGTTCAAATAGTTGTATAAAAATAAGGTTTTGCTGATAATGTATACGTATAAGTTGATAGAGGCGAATACCTAGTAAGGAGTAATATTGCTGTAAGTGCCAGTATGAATCATGTTCTCACTGCGAAGAGAGGAAATCCACGCACAGCCAGCTAGAATGATCTACATGTGTTTGACCATTAGAAGGAATAGATAATCAGCATCATGTATTCACTGCCATAAGAGTAAACTCACATGCTGCCAGCGTGAAGGGCTGACATGTGTGTGACCACCAGAGGGAGAAAATAATTAGCAATAAAATAACCAGCCCTTATGTATATATAATCTTAATATATATGAAGATGTTGTCTTGGAACAATATTCGCGTTTTTTAAATAGTTTTTAATTGTTATGATGTATTTATATAATAAAGTATATGAGCGCTGAATCAAGATGATGTTCCGATGATCACCGGAGTCACTAAGGCAAACGGCATGCTATCCTAAGTATAAAGATAGAGTCCATGCGGTCACATGGCTACCCTTGATAAAGTCACGTGACATGTGACGCAATGTGTCGGAAGGAGCCAGTGACATCATCCATCATCTGACCTGCCTGTGTGCTAGACACACTGATCGGTGAGAGGAAGGAGAACGCAAACAGGTCTGATTGATTCATATAAGCGCTGTTACTTGCCAAACCATGTGAGTTAATACACATATGCTTTTAAGCCAATAATGTGGAGGTGGTTCATTGCGCAATGATATCCCCCTTTCTTTCCCTATGGTTGCATGAATGTAAATGGGAGGAAACTAAAACTAAAACTAAAACGAAACTAAAACTAAATCAGTGGAGGGAGTCAGAAGTGCAGGAGGTGAGACTCACATTCAAAAGGAACTATTGACTAAAGCAACCAGCAATAGCATCTATGGTGTGTTCTCCTGCTGAGCCCATATAGAACATTATTATGGAAATTGATTTTATTATATCTGCGGATCTGTCTAAAAGGCAGGTGCTTCACATAATTTTGTATTCACAGCATCATGAATAACATTTATATGTTTTAGGAAGTTAATTGTAGCGCACCTTTTTCTTATTAGATATGCCTGTAAAGTGGTGCATTTTTCACGTGTTTAGAACAGTCCCTGCACAAAATGACATTTCTAAAGGAATAAAAGTCATTTAAAACTGCTTGCGGCTGTACTTAAATGTCGGGTCCTGGCAATATAGATGAAAATCATTGAGAAACACGGCACCCCCCCCCAGCCCATTACCAGGCCATTTGGGTCTGGTATAGATATTAAGGGAAACCCTGCACCCAAATTACAAAAAAAAGGTGTGGGGCCCCCAGGCCCTATATACTCTGAACAGCAGTATACAGGCGGTCCCCAGGTTACAAACAAGATAGGGACTGTAGGTTTATTCTTAAGTTAAATCTGTTTGTAATTTGGAACAGGTACATTTATAAAGTGTAGATCCAGCCAAAAAAATCTTTTTTTTAAGCTTTTTGGATTACATAGGGAAAGGTTTTCAACCGTGTAACATTTGTTTTGCTGTCTGTGCCCTCATTAAGAAAATTTCACCTCACTTTCTGTCCCAATGACAATTGGATTTTGAAAATTTGGGGTTATTAGGGAAACTAGGATTGGTGATAAATCATCAGTGGAGACACCTTTTCCCATATTAACTCTTACAGGAGAAAATTTTCCCTTCCTAGGGGTAGATTTACTCTCACTTCCTGTTGTCTCCCTCCGTTTGTAAGTAGGAGTCATTGTAAGTCAGATGTTTGAAAATAGGGGATCGCCTGTATATTCTATACGGCCTGCCCTATACACTCTGTGGATAATTGGGCCTTAGGTGTTGGTGGTACCGGAACACTTTAAGCCCTCACAGTTACTCTTGGTGGGCACTAGAATGGGCCCTGCTGTGAAATATTATATCAAGAATTGTAATTACATGCCCCTGTTAAACAGGGGCAGAAAAGTTGGGGCTTAGGCGGTGGTGGTGGTGGCACAACACTGAAAAGCCTCACAGATACTCTTGTTGAGTACAGGAACAGGCCCTGCTGTGAAATATTGGATCAAAAATTGTTATTACACACCCCTGTTAAGCAGGGGCAGAAAAATTGGGCCTTAGGCGGTGGTGGTAGAGAAGGGAGTTCCCCTAAATTGACTTTTTAGGCAACTAATAGTATTATATAAAGATATACAAGAGTAATATAATAACAATACATTTTATTAGTAATTAAACATGATTAAAATTGAAATGAAACATTGATTTATCTGAACACAGTCAGTTAATGTCACCATACAAAGGGGTTATATGAAGAGACCTCCTTATTCCCAACGCGTTTCGGGATACAGTTTAGTCCTTCTTCAGGGGTGTGGAGGAAGGAGGAATTCATCTGAAGCATAATTAAAATATATAATCAGTATCTTTAAGTGGAACATTCACCAACATGAAATACATAGTTAAATGTTAGACTGTTGCGGTAATCTACTTACATAGTATTGACTGGCAAGATAATTTTCAATATTTCATTATGTAGCATTAAAAAGTGTCGACAAACAGCACAAGGTATTTGTGCCGGTGGCATCGCTATCTCAAGGCAAAAGGGCATCAGAAGGGTCTAGAAAGCAGACTTGGTGTTGCTATCCTCAAAGGGGTGGGAGTCTCCTTACATTCCAAGGCAGCAGAACGGCCAGAAGAATATACTGGGGCCAGAAAATGGAAATCCCTGGAAGTGAGAGAAGCGTACTGGATTGTGACTGAAGGTAAAATATATGTCAAAAATCATAATATTAGCTGCTCAAAACATGTATGGTAGGCTGAATAAAAGTACCTGATGATATTAGAAGTGTGCTGGTGAAGCTGGCAGCCAGGCGAAGTGGAAGACCAACTACAGCAACTACAAAGGTAAATGGGCAAAACCACGCAGAGATATAATTATAGCGAGTGATAGTCTTAGATATTATAGGTGATATGCATATATGTCAATATCCATCATTGGACTTGAGGAGTTGGTGTAGTACAGATCTAGTAATGGGTACAAAATAAGATAAAAAAGGATCTCTTATGTAGAATAGGTATATCCCTTTGACATATGGCCCCATGTATCCAGGATAAGCTTAAAAAACACTTAAATCAAATCAGGGGAAATATATATTTATATTATCATAATAGTAAGGGAAAGGAAAGGACAATAAATGGTATATCAAAAAGGGCTTATTTTAAACCTAGATCCGTCAATTACAAATTGATTACATGATTAGATGCAAGAGCATATTAGGCATATCACATAGAATTTTGGTCAATCACAGAAAAGATCTTGAAAAGATCTACCCAGTAATTTGCATGTGTTAATTGCAGTGTTTTAAAGTAATAATAAACAAGCAAAGAACAAATACAGCCCAGCGCTCAGGATGTGTTAAAAGACTAGCTACTACAACAGAACATAAAATATGTATTGATTTATTAAACCAAAATATAATTAAAAGGTGGTAACTATTGAATAATAAAACCACCATGTGTACAAAAATATGTAGAAAAGCTGTTGTAGAGAGCACCACAGTAACACAGAATTAAAAAACAATAATAATTATGAAACAATAACCAAAAATTAAAAGCAGTGCATTACAATAATAACATATAAAAAGCACTAGCAATAATGGACAGACAGCTCTTTAACGACAGGAGACTAGCACAGGAGATTTAGTCCAGAAAAAAACTATATGTAAAGCAATGGGTAATATGACACAGTTGAAGTGTAGTACTTAGAGCAGATGGCAATGGGTAGAGTGATAAAAGTAAAAAACGTGGAGAGAAGACACTGACAGCCTACCCGTGGTGGAGGGAGTCTGACCTCATGTGGGGGAGCTCGCCGGCTCCAGTGAGCTGTCGGGTGGCTGTGATGGTCAGGGAGATGGAGGGACTGTAGGCTCAAAAATTTTGACAATTTTTATTTTATTTTGTTTTACTTTTTATATTATTTCATACAATTTTTTTCACTGACTCTGCACTTCTTTGGGGAGCCTGAGGTCCTCCAGGCTGATGCGAGCTCCTGTTCTTCCACTTTCCCCGCATCATTTTCATCATGTCCAGCGTTGGCTGTTGAGCAGTGACACCGAGTTTTACTGAGGAGCGTTTTACCCTCGTGGAGACACCTTCCGGAGACGCAGCGGTTCAGTGTTTCACCTGCTGACATCCCGGCGGCTCTCCCCGTGCTGACGTCATCAGCCGTCGCCCCGGAGCTCCAGTCGGGTTGTTCTCCCCATGACAGAGTGTCAGCTCATTGATCTCCACAGCCACCCGACAGCTCACTGGAACCAGCGAGCTCCCCTGCATGAGCCTACAGTCCCTCCATCTCCCTGACCATCACAGCCACCCGACAGCTCACTGGAGCCGGCGAGCTCCCCCACATGAGGTCAGACTCCCTCCACCACGGGTAGGCTGTCAGTGTCTTCTCTCCACGTTTTTTACTTTTATCACTCTAGCCATTGCCATCTGCTCTAAGTACTACACTTCAACTGTGTCATATTACCCATTGCTTTACATATAGTTTTTTTCTGGACTAAATCTCCTGTGCTGGTCTCCTGTCGTTAGAGAGCTGTCTGTCCATTATTGCTAGTGCTTTTTACATGTTATTATTGTAATGCACTGCTTTTAATTTTTGGTTATTGTTTCATAATTATTATTGTTTTTTAATTCTGTGTTACTGTGGTGCTCTCTACAACAGCTTTTCTACATATTTTTGTACACATGGTGGTTTTATTATTCAATAGTTACCACCTTTTAATTATATTTTGGTTTAATAAATCAATACATATTTTATGTTCTGTTGTAGTAGCTAGTCTTTTAACACATCCTGAGCGCTGGGCTGTATTTGTTCTTTGCTTGTTATGACCTGTATCCACCAGCTACGGTTGGTCCAGCTGCACGGGGTGTCCCGTTTCTTTTTTTTTGTTTTTTCTTCCCTCCACTTTTCTGTATAGATTATGGTGTCTATAATGTCTGACACCTGGCACGATAGATCCAGATGAGTCACGTATCACACGTTCTATACAGAACACTCCAGGTAGCCCACCATTGGCGCTGGGCTCATATTGTGTTTTTTTTTAAAGTAATAATAGATGAAGTTTACCTTGGTTGGAGAGAAGTTAGGAGAGCCAGCCACATGTCCCGACATCCAGCAAGCGAGTGCTAGATGTGGGAGTGCGCTGGCTGTATATTCATGGCAGCTGATCCCCAATCAGCTGGCGCAACTTAGTTGCAAACAGTTGATATCGGGCAGGAGACTGCCAGGAGATCCTCTGATTGCCCCTGGACTGGGTATGTGCGTCGCGGCCCCCACCGTGCAGCGCGAACGCCTGCACATCTGAGCAGCGTCACGCACACCCAGCCCACTGACACAGTAAGCCTCACTGGCGGACTGTGCATGTCCGCCGGAGTGGCAAGATGGAGGCTGTGGGTAATGGTGTAAGACGTCCATCAACCTCCAAGGTGCCGCCTATGAGATAACCAGGTGTCTTTGTGTGCCGAGCAATTCAAATGGTCGGCCACAGCACAAAGAAAGTGGAGAAGGAGAAACCCCTAGGAGGAAAAAAACAAATACAAATAGAATTAGATAAAGTGAAAATAAATATAAATATAAACATTGACATTATGTAAATGGTAAATCAAATGTTCAAAAAATATAGTATTTAGACAAATACCTGTGCCCAGATGACATTAGAGAAAAGGAGCCCCACAAGCAACAATTATGCATAGATGGTGTGATACAAGGACAAGTATTATACAGGTGGAGTGATGTAACAATACAGAGGTTATGATGGACATATCCAAAAATTTGGACAAATAATTACATGATGTTAACATTAAAGAGAATACAGTACCATTGTAGTATTGAAACTTTAAGTATATTTACAAAAAGAAACAGAGCGTTAGTTATTTAGATAGATGCATCTATAAATGTGTGTATCCATGCGTTCACACCTGCATAGACGCATGTGTCATCTAGGTGGGAAAAGATATATACAGGAGGAGGGATCATGGAGATGCATGTCAGTATTGAGAAGAAACAGGAAAACATACATCTTAAGATGGTATTGGTAAAAGAGGACACTAAACTGAAGGTTTATTTTTCCATTCCTCCAGAGGAAAAACCCTTGAGGAATGGTTTAAAGCATATGGCCTTGTTGAGGCCTGGATTCATTGTTGCGTTCAGCTGGTAAATCCATCTGAATTCCATCTGGAGGAGGGTTTTATTCCCCCCCCCCCCGGGGCTGGGATGTATCCAATCTGAAATCAAACATTTGATATTCGGAAAAATTCCGCCATGTACCAAAGATACATGGCGTCCAAGGGGGAGGTCAGAATTGCATACCTGCATGCTGCGGATATGCCTATAGGCCCTTCTCCAGAATTCCAGTTTAGTCTTTCCAATGTAAAAGCAGCTACAGCTGCATTGCAGCATGTAGATAACTCCAAAAGTCCTGCAATTCGCAAAGTTTTTTGGATAAAAGATTTTTCCATTGGGGAGAGTAGGGTTTTTCTGTGTAAGCATATATCTACAGTAATTGCCACGCATAAATGTGCCTTTATATTTACAATGCATTCTAGTTGACTCATTCTTAAACTCGCTACTGACAATCTTATCACTGATGGAAGTGGTTCTTTTAAAGGTGAAGAGAGGTTTTTCTGGGACAAATTGTCCCAAAGATGGATCTAGTGTCAGCATGTGCCAATATTTTTCAATAATTTTTTGACTTGATGTTGTTGTTGATTAAATCTAGTAATAATTTAATAATGGGGGACTCGTCATCAGAGAACATTGAGGTGGACATGGTTCACTGTGTCCCCTCTAATGTAAACCTAAATTCTGAGAAGCCAAGAGATACCATATGCAAATTACATAAATATACTGTTAAGGAATCAATTATGAAAATAACTCGAAGTAAATCTGAAATTATTTTGGATGGAATACATGTATCTCTGTACCCTGACTTATCACGTAGGACCTTAATGCAACGACGGACTGTTAAACCTCTGTTAGAGGCCCTATGCGCAGTAGAAACTAACTATCAAAAGAGGTTCCCGTTTAGCCTCAAGGCCTCTCGAAATGGCAAGACAGCAACCCTGCACTATTTGCAGTTGTTTGTAGAGACTTTAGATTTTCCCCCAATTGACTTTGTGGACTGGAGGAGGAATAATTTTATGAACCCCCTACAATGCCCTGCCCAATGGCAACAAATGCCAAACAGATCTCAACGTAGAAATCAATCAAAGGGACATAAGGAAATATGATAGACGTGATGGGGTTCACTTTGTGGGGAGATTGTGATAGAGGGGGTTTGGATAGGGGGAAGGGGAACAGGAAAGGGAATGGTCTGAGGATTAAATTTTTTAATCTTGGGTTTTTGTTTTTTTTTTTAATATTTAACTGTTCACTTGTATTTGGAGTCTACGTCCACAGTTAGTTGTGCAAACAAGGATTATGATTGTATGTGTATATGTGTGTACATGGGCTCATGTATATATCCTTTGGAACATATGTGACTTCATGATATACCTATTGCATATACAACAACAGAGATCTGGTGGATCTCGTATAAAAATATACACACGGGATATGTATATGAGCACACGTTCCTTACACACAGTTGGTGTTAGACAGCACTTATTCATTTATTTATTTACATATACCTCTGTGATTAGGTGTGTTTTGGCACACCTATGTATGTATATATATATATATATATATATATATATATATATATATATATATATATATTCATGATATACCTATTGCATATACAACAACAGAAATCTGGTGGATCCCATATAAAAGTATACATATATATATTTTTAGTAATCTAATCTGACATAAGGAGA
This sequence comes from Aquarana catesbeiana, assembly GCF_042186555.1. Taxonomy (NCBI): domain Eukaryota; kingdom Metazoa; phylum Chordata; class Amphibia; order Anura; family Ranidae; genus Aquarana; species Aquarana catesbeiana. Next base: position 203,952,528 of record NC_133330.1, read on the forward strand.
GAACTGTAAAGATGGAGGATAAAAATACCCTGTGTCCCCCCAGTGTTTAAAAAGACATGATGTCTGGTCTTTAAGAGGATAAGCAATGGAAGGTGGGGAGGGGGTGGGAATTTGATATTATTTTCAGAACGGAGGTGTTTGTCAAGGTGAATAACATATGAATATGTGGGTGTTTTTTTTTTTTTTTCCTTTCTTCCCTGCTCCTTCTCCCCCTTTCTCCCCGCACTATCATCCCTCTTATGAGTAAGAGGGATGACAGGGAAGGTCTCTATAGGTGGGACAATTAGCTGGATGCAGTTATAAATAAAGGGGAATATATTATGATGCCCGGGGGGAGGGATCTATACTAATGCGTGGGAGGATGCATGGGAGTATGGGTGTGGGTAGGCCAGGTCCGATATAAGGGACTTGATATCCTGCGGTGTAGCAGAAAGGTGGAAAGGTCTAGGGGGGGATACCCCCTCTCAGAGTTCTTTACCATTTAGTACATATTCCTTAAAGTGGAATATTGGGGTGGAGGAGAGTGGGTGGGTGGGGGGTAAGTGGGGAGGGTGGCATGGTGTGGGTGGAGAAGTCTAGGGGGGATACCCCCTCTCAGAGTTCTTTACCGTTTAGTACATATTCCTTAAAGTGGAATATTGGGGTGGAGGAGAGTGGGTGGGTGGAGGGGGGAGTGGGGAGGGTGGGATGGTGTGGGGGGGTTTACTTCTCTTCCCCTTTTTTTTTTTTTACCCCCGGGGACACCTGCTGGGAGCGAAGAGACACACTAGCTACTGGATGAATATATTGGGCAGCAGCATTATCGGATATGGCAGCCCCAATAAAGGTGATATCATATAACGTGAGAGGTTTATGTTCACCACAAAAAAGGGGTCGTCTCTGGCAGGAACTACGCCACCTTAGGGGTGACATGGTTTTCTTGCAGGAGACGCACTTCCTGAAGGATTCCACTCCAAACATGCCCGTGCACTTGTATAACCAGTGGTTTCATGCACCATCCCCAATTGTGAGAGCAAGGGGGGTAACAATAACTTTTAGAAAGACATGTCCAATGGTTGTAATAGCCTCACAAATAGACCCAGAGGGTCGCTTTCTGTTTGTAAAAGGAAGACTACACGGCTTCTGCTATACATTTGCTTCAATATATGCGCCAAATACCGGAACGGTCAACTTCCTTGTAAAGACTCTGAAGCTGTTGGAGAAATCTAGGGAGGGCCTTTTGATGCTAGTGGGGGATTTTAACCTTACCTTTTATTCAAAGATAGATACATCAACGGGCAAAACTCACATATCTTTTAAAGCGTTAAAGCATCTAAAACAGCTCTTACGTTCCTTTCACTTGGTGGATGGATGGCGTGTAACACATTATGGGAAAAGGGATTATAGTTATTATTCCAAAATACACAATACTTATTCTCGCCTAGATATTTTTTTGGTGGACCAGTTCTACCTTAAAAGGACCCGCTCTTTTACTATAGCGCCAATAACGATTTCAGACCATGCCCCGATTACCGTGACTTTCCTTCCAATTTCTGCAGGCCACTTAGAACGAACTTGGCGGTTGTATGAATCTTTACTGGACGATAATAAAGTGGTGGAGGCTTTGTCTTGTAAGATAAAAACATATTTTGAAATAAATATGCCTGGAGAAGTTTCTGAGCAGGCTGTTTGGGAAGCACATAAATCAGTGATTGGGGGGAACTGATAGCACACGGGTCATGGATTAAAAAAGAGAAACAAAAAGAAATAGTAGATTTATTGAAAGAGATTAATGAATTAGAAATCAAACATAAAAGACACTTGGACCCAGCAGATTCCCAACAATTGGAGGACTTGTGACATAATTTAGCACAATGCCTAGACCACAAATTTAAAAACAAGCATAGATACTATGAGCATCGGTTTTATGAGCAGGGCAATAAATGTGGTCGGCTACTTGCTAGACAGCTTAAAAAACAACAAGAATCCAGGCATGTGCATAGCCTAATAGTCCAAAATAAAAAGATAGTGGAATCTCAAGCCATTGTAGCAGAATTTCACAAATTTATAAGGCTTTATATAATATTCATACTGTTTCGCCGAGTGTGACGGGAGAACAGCGTAAATTAGAAATTCGAGAGTATATAGAAGACTCAGCGCTGCCCTCGCTGCTGCCCACGGTAATTGAAGAAATAGATAGACCAATCTCTATCAATGAATTAAACGAAGTAATATCGAGTCTGCCAAAAGGTGAAAGCCCAGGACCAGATGGGCTCACCAATTCATATTATAAGAAATTCATTACCAGATTAGGAGGCCTCCAATGCCTCCAATCCATTACCTCCAGAGGACTTCCTAAACCAGGGAAAGATACCCAGCAGTGCACAAACTACAGACCCATCTCCTTGTTAAACTCAGACACTAAGGTTTTAGCAAAAATTTTGGCTCTTCGGTTAGAGGACCATATATTGAAGCTAGTTCCCTCTGATCAGACAGGCTTTATGAAGGGTCGTGAGGCCAGAGATGATACCATTCGGGCATTACACACCCTTCATTGGATGCAACACGGCCCTGACAAGGCCCCAAGAGTGATACTGTCAATGGATGCCAAGAAGGCGTTTGACAGGGTGAATTGGAGATTCATGACGGAGGTGCTAAGGGGGATGGGTCTGGGGGAATGCATGATGGGCTGGGTTGCAGCATTTTATGCAACACCAAGAGCGAGAGTTAAAGTAAATGGCACACTGTCGGATTATTTCCAAATATGTAATGGCACAAGACAAGGGTGTCCATTATCCCTGCTGTTGTTCGCTATGATATTAGAACCATTTCTTTGCAAAGTGAGGGGAAATATTAAAATTCAGGGGGTACGGGTTGGATCAGTTGAATATAAAGTCTCGGCATATGCCGACGACTTATTATTCTATCTTTCATCACCACAGACATCACTGCCGGCTTTGATGGCAGAGGTCTCTAAGTTTGGAGATTTATCCAACTTCAAAATAAATTATGAAATGTCTGTACTGTTACCTAGTCATGTCCCCTTAGGGATGAAAACGATTTTGCAAAATTCTTATCCCTTTATTTGGAACAAAAACTCATTGGCATATTTGGGAATACATATTACAGCAGATCCTAAACTACCGTATGATTTAAACTATGGTTCCTTAATGAAGGAGGTAATGGGGACCTGCAGAAATGGAGGGGCTGGTTATTAACGTGGTTTGGAAGTGTCAGTGCTATAAAGATGAGTGTACTACCCAAAATAATTTATCTTTTCCACACAGTGCCAATTACACTCCCACAAAGTTTTTTTAAAACCTTACGAAAGGCCTTCATAGCATTTGTATGGAGTGATAAACATCCCAGATTGGCGTATGATATTTTGTGTAGAGGCAAATTGGAAGGAGGAATGGGACTACCAGATGTAGCTTTTTATTATAGAGCAATGTCTTTAGTGCGGATCTTGAACTGGTGCCACAACTCCGCAAAGAAAATATGGGTTCCCTTTAGAGCAGATAATGGCAGGCAGGAAGTTGGTTGGAATCCCGTGGATTCCGAGTACAGACAGGGATCTCTCAAAATGGACGTCACCATTAACAAAGAGCACACTCTTAATTTGGGACAAATTAAAACAATCAGGAGACTATGCTCCTCGGATATCCCCTCTGACCCCATTGGAGGGGTACCCATGGTTTCCTCCAGGGGAAGAGGTGGGATTTTTTGGAGCTTGGGGGAGGGATGGGGATACGACATGTGGCAAATTTGCACCACATGGAACATTAACCCCCCTGCGAGATTTGACATCGAAAATGGGGAGGATACCTATGGAGGAGTGGAGATACTATCAACTGGGGAGCTTTTTCAAGGGACTGAAACCCGGGACGAGACCAGTGAGTTCTCTTACTGCTTTCAAATCCATGTGTGTAAATATACCCATTGAAAGACACTTGATGTCACAGATGTATTGATTGATTCTCGTGACACAAAACCAAATGGTTCCATACTTTATTAGAGAATGGGAAGGAGAACTAGGTCATAATCTTACCACAGCACAAATTAAGAAACTCATTAACTTGATGCACTCTACGTCTATAAGCTCACAGATTCAAGAAATGTCATATACATTTTTGACTAGGTGGTATTGGACCCCAGTTAAGATAGCAAAGAGGTTCCCGACAGCAGACGCCAGATGTTGGAGAGGGTGCGGACAGAAAGGCACCTTTCTCCATCTATGGTGGTCTTGTCCTAAGATTAAGGTGTTCTGGGAAGCAATCGCTTCTTGGGTTGAAAGGTTATCCCCCGGACCAATAGAGGTGACGCCCTGGAACTTTTTGTTTCATGGAACTTCAATGTCTGTTAGTGCTTATAAGAATAGTGTTATTCCACACTTACTAAATGCTGCCAAATCATTAATACCTAAGCTATGGAAACAAACTAGAAGTCCAACCTTGGAGGACTGGAAGAAAGAGGTTAACTTAATAATGGAGGCCGAAAGATGGGTGAATGCAGTGAACGACAAGATAGATAAAAACACTGAAACATGGGCAGGATGGGTGCGCTGCTTGAAAGAGATTAGATAGAGTAATGATGTAAAGAGCAGTGTGGTCTCTGGGTTCGATCGCGGGTGTCCCGGGTAGGGATGAGCCGAACACCCCCCTGTTCGGTTCGCACCAGAACATGCGAACAGGAAAAAAGTTCGTTCGAACATGCGAACACCGTTAAAGTCTATGGGACACGAACATGAATAATCAAAAGTGCTAATTTTCAAGGCTTATATGCAAGTTATTGTCATAAAAAGTGTTTGGGGACCTGGGTCCTGCCCCAGGGGACATGGATCAATGCAAAAAAAAGTTTTAAAAACGGCCGTTTTTTCAGGAGCAGTGATTTTAATAATGCTTAAAGTCAAACAATAAAAGTGTAATATCCCTTTAAATTTCGTACCTGGGGGGTGTCTATAGTGTGCCTGTAAAGGGGCGCATGTTTCCTGTGTTTAGAACAGTCTGACAGCAAAATGACATTTTGAAGGAAAAAACTCATTTAAAACTACCCGCGGCTATTGCATTGCCGACAATACACATAGAAGTTCATTGATAAAAACGGCATGGGAATTCCCCAAAGGGGAACCCCGAACCAAAATTAAAAAAAAAAAATGACGTGGGGGTCCCCCTAAATTCCATACCAGGCCCTTCAGGTCTGGTATGGATATTAAGGGGAACCCCGGCCAAAATTTAAAAAAAAAAATGACGTGGGGTTCCCCCTAAATTCCATACCAGACCCTTCAGGTCTGGTATGGATTTTAAGGGGAACCCCGCGCCAAAAAAAAAAAAAAAAAACGGCGTGGGGTCCCCCCAAAAATCCATACCAGACCCTTATCCGAGCACGCAACCTGGCAGGCCGCAGGAAAAGAGGGGGGGACAAGAGTGCGGCCCCCCCTCCCTCCTGAACCGTACCAGGCCACATGCCCTCAACATTGGGAGGGTGCTTTGGGGTAGCCCCCCAAAACACCTTGTCCCCATGTTGATGAGGACAAGGGCCTCATCCCCACAACCCTGGCCGGTGGTTGTGGGGGTCTGCGGGCGGGGGGCTTATCGGAATCTGGAAGCCCCCTTTAACAAGGTGACCCCCAGATCCCGGCCCCCCCCCTGTGTGAAATGGTAAGGGGGTACATAAGTACCCCTACCATTTCACGAAGAAAGTGTCAAAAATGTTAAAAATGACAAGAGACAGTTTTTGACAATTCCTTTGTTTAAATGCTTCTTCTTTCTTCTATCTTCCTTCATCTTCTGGTTCTTCTGGCTCTTCTGGTTCTTCTGGTTCTTCCTCCGGCGTTCTCGTCCAGCATCTCCTCCGCGGCGTCTTCTGTCTTCTTCTCCTCGGGCCGCTCCGCACCCATGGCATGGGGGGGAGGCTCCCGCTCTTCTCTTCATCTTCTTCTTTTCTTCTTTTCTTCTTTTCTTCTTTTCTTCTCTTCTTCTTCATTTTCTTCTCCGGGCCGCTCCGCAATCCATGCTGGCATGGAGGGAGGCTCCCGCTGTGTGACGGCGCTCCTCGTCTGACAGTTCTTAAATAATGGGGGGGCGGGGCCACCCGGTGACCCCGCCCCCCTCTGACGCACGGTGACTTGACGGGACTTCCCTGTGACGTCACGGGGAATGCCACAGGGAAGTCCCGTCAAGTCACCGTGCGTCAGAGGGGGGCGGGGTCACCGGGTGGCCCCGCCCCCCGTTATTTAAGAACTGTCAGACGAGGAGCGCCGTCACACAGCGGGAGCCTCCCTCCATGCCAGCATGGATTGCGGAGCGGCCCGGAGAAGAAAATGAAGAAGAAGAGAAGAAGAGAAGAAAAGAAGAAAAGAAGAAAAGAAGAAGAGAAGAAGAGCGGGAGCCTCCCCCCCATGCCATGGGTGCGGAGCGGCCCGAGGAGAAGAAGATAGAAGACGCCGCGGAGGAGATGCTGGACGAGAACGCCGGAGGAAGAACCAGAAGAACCAGAAGAGCCAGAAGAACCAGAAGATGAAGGAAGATAGAAGAAAGAAGAAGCATTTAAATAAAGGAATTGTCAAAAACTGTCTCTTGTCATTTTTAACATTTTTGACACTTTTTTCGTGAAATGGTAGGGGTACTTATGTACCCCCTTACCATTTCACACAGGGGGGGGCCGGGATCTGGGGGTCATCTTGTTAAAGGGGGCTTCCAGATTCCGATAAGCCCCCCGCCCGCAGACCCCCACAACCACCGGCCAGGGTTGTGGGGATGAGGCCCTTGTCCTCATCAACATGGGGACAAGGTGTTTTGGGGGGCTACCCCAAAGCACCCTCCCAATGTTGAGGGCATGTGGCCTGGTACGGTTCAGGAGGGAGGGGGGGCCGCACTCTTGTCCCCCCCTCTTTTCCTGCGGCCTGCCAGGTTGCGTGCTCGGATAAGGGTCTGGTATGGATTTTTGGGGGGACCCCACACCGTTTTTTTTTTTTTTTTTTTTGGCACGGGGTTCCCCTTAAAATCCATACCAGACCTGAAGGGTCTGGTATGGAATTTAGGGGGAACCCCACTCATTTTTTTTTTTAAATTTTGGTCGGGGTTCCCCTTAATATCCATACCAGACCTGAAGGGCCTGGTATGGAATTTAGGGGGACCCCCACGTCATTTTTTTTTTTTAATTTTGGTTCGGGGTTCCCCTTTGGGGAATTCCCATGCCGTTTTTATCAATGAACTTCTATGTGTATTGTCGGCAATGCAATAGCCGCGGGTAGTTTTAAATGAGTTTTTTCCTTCAAAATGTCATTTTGCTGTCAGACTGTTCTAAACACGGGAAACATGCGCCCCTTTACAGGCATACTATAGACACCCCCCAGGTACGAAATTTAAAGGGATATTACACTTTTATTGATTGACTTTAAGTATTATTAAAATCACTGCTCCTGAAAAAACGGCCGTTTTTAAAACTTTTTTTTGCATTGATCCATGTCCCCTGGGGCAGGACCCAGGTCCCCAAACACTTTTTATGACAATAACTTGCATATTAGCCTTTAAAATTAGCACTTTTGATTTCTCCCATAGACTTTTAAAGGGTGTTCCGCGGCATTCGAATTTGCCGCGAACACCCCAAATTGTTCGCTGTTCGGTGAACTTGCGAACAGCCAATGTTCGAGTCGAACATGAGTTCGACTCGAACTCGAAGCTCATCCCTAGTCCCGGGGGATATACATAATTTTTTTTTTCTCTCTTTTCTTCCTCTTCTCCCTTAATTGTTTTTTTTCACCCTTTTTTTTGTTTTTGTTTTTTAGTTTTTGAGTGGGGTTGAATACGGGGAAGGGAAAAGGGGTGGGGAAATTGGAAGGGATAGAACACTTAGGTAGGAAGGGGGGCACAGAAGAGAAGGGATAAGTTGAATAGATATAGTAAAGGGAGGATGGCATATTTACTCACTGATTATGAAGGATGTATGGCTCATAGAAGCCTCATAGTTTTCTTTTTCTTTTTTTTTTGGGATATTAACCACTTGACAACTAGGCACTTAAACCCCCTTCCTAACCAGACCAATTTTCAGCTTTTGGTGCTCTCACATTTTGAATGACAATTACTCAGTCATGCAACACTGTATCTATATGAAATTTTTATCCTTTTTTTCACACAAATGGAGCTTTCTTTTGGTGGTATTTAATCACCGCAGGGTTCTTTATTTTTTGCGCCGTAAAAGAAAAAAGACCGAAAAATCTGTAAAAAAATACATTTTTCTTCATTTCTGTTATAATATTTTGCAAATTAGTAATTTTTCTTCATATATTTTGGCCAAAATTTATACCGCTACATATCTTTGGTAAAATTAACCCAAATCGGTGGATATTATTTGGTCTTTGTGAAAGTTATAGAGTCCAAAAGCTATGGTGCGAATATCTGAAAATTGATCACACCTGAAGTACTGACGGCCTATCTAATTTCTTGAGACCCTAAAATTCCAGAAAAGTACAAATACCCCCCAAATGACCCCTTTTTGGAAAGAAGACATTCCAAGGTATTTAGAAAGATGCATGGTGAGTTTTTTGAAGTTGTCATTTTTTCCCACAATTCTTTGCAAAATCAAGGTTTTTTTTTTACTTTTTTTTTTTCCCACAAAATTGTCATATTAGCAGGTTATTTCTCACACACCGCATATGCATACCACAAATTACACCCCAAAACACATTCTGCTATTACTCCCGAGTACGGCGATACCACATGTGTGAGACTTTTACACAGCGTGGCCACATACAGAGGCCCAACATGCAGGGGAGCACCTTCAGGCGTTCTGGAGCACCCAGGCCAATTCTGACATTTCTCTCCTACATGTAAAAATCATCATTTATTAGCTAGAAAATTACATAGAACCCCAAAACATTATATATGTTTTTTTAGCAAAGACCCTAGAGAATACAATGGCGGTCGTTGCAACTTTTTATCTCGCACGGTATTTGCACAGCAATTTTTTTAACGCTTTTTTTTGGAAAAAAAACTGTTTTGTGCTTTACAAAAACTAAAACAGTAAAGTTAGCCTAATGTTTTTGCATAATGTGAAAGATGAAGTTACGCTGAGTAAATAGATACCCAACATGTCACCTTTCAAAATTGCACGCGCTTGTGGAATGGCGCCAAACTTTGCTACTCAAAAATCCCCATAGGCGACGCTTTAAAATTTTTTACTGGTTACATGTTTTGAGTTAAAGAGGAGGTCTAGGGCCAAAATTATTGCTCTCACTCTACCGATCGCAGCAATACCTCACATGTGTGGTTTGAACACCGTTTTCATATGTAGGCGGGACTTACGTATGCGTTCGCTTCTGCATGCGAGCACACAGGGACAGGGGCGCTTTAAAAATTTTTTTTTTTTTTATTGTTCATTTTACTTTATTTATTTTAGTTTGATGCCTTTTTCCAAAAAAAAAAATTTTTGACCACTTTTATTCCTATTACAAGGAATATAAACATCCTTGTAATAGGAATATGGCATGACAGGTCCTCTTTACAGTGAGATATGGGGTCAATAAGACCCCACATCTCACCTCTAGGCTGGGAAGCCTGAAATTAAAAAAAAAAAAACGATCCTGGCTTCGATCGTAGCGGTGAGTCGGTAGAAGCGCGGGAGGGGGGGACATCCCCTCTCGCCTCCCATAAGAACGATCAAGCAGTGGAACAGCTGCTGTGATCATTCTCATGGTGTAGGGAATCGCCGGCTGAAAAAGCTGATATCTGAATGATGCCTGTAGCTGCAACCATCATTCAGATATCTCCGCACAAAGTCAAGGACGTTGTATGACGGCCGGCGGGCGGGAAGTGGTTAAAACGCTTTTTTTTTTTTAACACAAAATTGTCCATTTATACAATATTTCTACCACATAACATGTACATACCAAAAATGACACCCCAAAATAGATTCTCCTGCTCCTCCTGAGTACGGCGATACCACATGTGTGAGACTTCCACAGCCTGGCCACATACAGAGGCCGAGTACAGCTGAGCAAGGCTCAGCATGGCAGGGTATGGCGGGGTATGGCGGGGTATTGCGGAGTATGGCGGGGTATGGCAGGGTATTGCGGAGTATGGCAGGGTATGACGGGGTATGGCGGAGTATGGCAGGGTATGGCGGGGTATTGCGGAGTATGGCGGGGTATGGCAGAGTATGGCGGGGTATGGCAGAGTATGGCGGGGTATGGCAGAGTATGGCGGGGGCATGGCAGAGTATGGCGGGGGCATGGCAGAGTATGGCAGGGGCATTGCAGAGTATTGTGGGGGCATTGCAGAGTATTGTGGGGGCATTGCAGAGTATTGCACAGCATTGCAGAGTATTGTGGGGGCATTGCAGAGTATTGCACAGCATTGCAGAGTATTGTGGGAGCATTGCAGAGTATTGCACAGCATTGCAGAGTATTGCACAGCATTGCAGAGTATTGTGGGGGCATTGCAGAGTATTGCACAGCATTGCAGAGTATTGTGGGGGCATTGCAGAGTATTGCACAGCATTGCAGAGTATTGCACAGCATTGCAGAGTATTGTGGGGGTATTGCAGAGTATTGCACAGCATTGCATAGTAGTGAGGGATGGCTGAGCATGGATGGATGGATGGCTGGATGTCTCTGTGCAGCGCTGTGGGCACTACACATACAGCCCACAGCGCTGCAGACATCCATCCATCCCCCTCCCCGCTCACTGTGTACCGATCGGTACACAGGAGGGGAGGAGAGGAACCGGCGTCATCAGATGACGCCGGTCTGTTTACATGTGATCGCGCTGTCATTTGACGGCGCGATCACATGGTAAACGGCCGCGATCAGCGGCCATTTACCAGGATCCGTGATGCGCCGGGTCCTCTGGACCCGGCGGTCACGGAAGTGTTCAGGTGCGCGCCCCAGGGGGCGCGCGAGAGGGGAATTCTGGGAGGACGTCATAGTACGTCCTCCCAGAGTTATCCAACCGCCCTGCAGCCGTCATTCGGCTATGGGCCGGTTGGTAAGTGGTTAAGGTTGATGCATAAGAGTGATTTGAATTGGCTTAGTAGCTTCCTAAACAAGAATTTTTTGTACAGGCTGAGGTGTTTTTTTTTCTCACAAGGATGGAATGTCTTTTAAATTTTGCGGATTTGGAAGGGAAGTGTGGAGCACAATGGAAACACTATATCTATAGGAAGAGATGAGACAAGTGGGGGAGGGAGACCTATTGGTGTAGGGGTGGGAGAAATAAGGAAAGGGGAAGGGGGGAAGGAAATGTTTAAATATTACTGGGATTTTTTTTTGTTTTTGATACACAAATTATCATCTTTTCCCCTATAGATTTCCACATCTAGAAAGGTTATACAGTTTTTATCATAAGACATGGTGAAACTTAGATTAAAGTCATTTTTGTTCATTCTTAGGAGGCACTGTTGGAGCATGTCCTGTGACCCATCCCAGATGATCAAGATATCGTTGACATAACAATACCATCCAAGGATGTGATCAGTATAGATAGCCAAGTTCTCCTTAGCCAAAAACATCTTCTCCCACTCCCCCAGGTACAGGTTGGCATACGATGGGGCACAGCATGTCCCCATCGCAACCCCCTGCAGCTGGAGGTAGTGGGAGCCGTTAAAACGAAAAACATTGTGTCCGAGGACATACTCCAGCAGTGAAAGAATGAATTCATTATAAACAGGATCTGCAGCAGTATTTTGTTGCAGGACATGCTTAATAGCTGCTAGGCCTTTCACATGTGGAATAGAGCTGTATAATGTTTCTACGTCTATTGTGACTAGAAGAGCATAGTCGGGGATGTTTAATTCATCAATTATTTGCAAGAGGTGGACGGTATCTCTCACATAAGATGGTAATGATGTTACATATGGTCTTAGAAATTTGTCCACTAATTTACTAGTCACTGATTGAGCCAATTCCTGAAATAATGGGCCTTCATGGAGGATTTATGGATTGTTTGTGGATTTTAGGAAGTATATAAAACGTGGGAACCTTAGGAAAGTTGTTTCTGATAAAGCTCCAAGTTTGTTTGCTGATTATATTATTCAGAAAGGTGGTGTCTACTAATGCGTAGAATTCTTTGTTATATTTTTCAATAATGTCTGCCTGAATTCAACGGTACCAATCATGGTTATTGAGAATTTTTTTGCATGTGTTGATGTAGTCTTCATTGTTAAGAAGAACAACATTCCCGCCTTTATCTGAAGGTTTTATAGTAATTTGTTTATTATCAGCAGGTGAATTAAGTGCATCCAACTCTTTCCTATTCAAATTTATGGGACCTTTGGCCTTAACCTTTAATTTCTCTAGATCATTGTTTACTAACTTTAAAAATGCAGCCGCATTTGGGCTAGTGCTGGGAGGTGGAAAAAAATCAGATTTTTTCTTCAGTATTGATTTAGATGGATTAGTTTTAGTATAGTAGTTCTGTTCTTCAATGGACTGTAAAATCTGAGATGAGTCAACAGAATCAGTGAGGTCTGCTGTATTGCTCTCTTCGAGGAGAGCGATTAGCTGATCCAAAGCTTTGTTCTCTTGAGGGGTACGGTCTACATTTCCTTGTTGTCTATGGTAAAGTTTTTTAAGAATCAATTTACGAATATACAATTGGAGGTCTTTGTATACCTCAAAATTATCTTAATTTTGACTCGGACAGAAATTCAATCCCTTTTTCAAAACTGAGACCTCTTCTTCAGAAAAAGTATATGAAGATAAGTTAATTATGCCCCAGATGGAGTTAAGATGGATTTACCAGCTGAACATAACAATGCCTCCAGGCCTCAATGAGGCCATATGCTTTAAACCATTCCTCGAGGGTTTTCATCAGGAGGAATGGAAAAATAAACCTTCAATTTAGTGTCCTCTCTTACCAATGCCATCTTGAGATATATGTTTTCCTGTTTCTTCTCAATAGGGACATGCATCTCCATGATCCCTCCTCCTGTATATATCTTTTCTTTTCCAACCTAGATGACCCATGCGTCTATGCAGGTGTGAACGCATGGATACACACATTTATAGATGCATGTATCTAAATAACTAACGCTCTGTTTCTTTTTGTGAATATACTTAAAGTTTCAATACTACAATGGTTCTGTACTCTCTTTTAATGTTAACATTATGTAATTATTTGCCCGCATTTTTGGATATGTCCATCATAACCTCTGTATTGTTACATCACTCCACCTGTATAATACTTGTCCTTGTATCAAACCATCTATGCATGATTGTTGCTTGTGGGGCTCCTTTTCTCTAATGTCATCTGGGCACAGGTATTTGTCTAAATACTATATTTTTTGAACATTTGATTTACCATTTACATAATGTCAGTGTTTAAAATTTATATTTATATTTATTTTCACTTTATCTAATTCTATTTTTATTTGTTTTTTTCCTCCTAGGGGTTTCTCCTTATCCACTCTCCTTGTGCTGCGGCTGACCACTTGAATTGCCTGGCACACAAAGCCGCCTGGTTATCTAACCATAGGCGGCGCCTTGGAGGTTGATAGACGTCTTACACCATCGCCCACAGCCTCCATCTTGCCACTCCGGCGGACATGCGCAGTTCACCGGTGAGGCTTTCTGTGTCGGTGGACTGGGTGTGCATGATGCTGCATGATGAGGGCCGCGACGCACATACCCAGTCCAGGGGGCAATCGGAGGATCTCCTGGCAGTCTCCTCCCCAATATCAGCTGTTTGCAGCTGAGTTGGGCCAGCTGATTGGGGATCAGCTACCATAAATACACAGCCAGTGTGCGCATGCGCGAGAGCTCTGAGATGGCTGCCTGAGCCAGGAGCTCTGCACCTCACCAGATCAGACGCGCCCAGCAAATGATTCCAACCCCACTCGGCCACTACAGAGATGCCTTAGGCACCCCCCAAGCTCCGGTGCACATTCACATATGCACGGAACCGGTGTCCGGAGAAGCTTGGTACCCGAATTCACCGCCTCCACCCACGCCGGGTGTACCAAGATGGCCACCGCAGCCGCAGCAGCACAACTCCATGCTTCCCTGAACGAAGGGACCCCGGACCACAGGCAAGTTCTGTCCCCTGCCATTCTCAACATCACCCCAGGCCCTCATAACACCCGTCTACAGACTTTAACTCCCTCTCCGGCCTCCACAGAATCCCTCCTCAGCCACGCTCTCGGAGATCATGCCTTCTCCCCAGCAGGCCCGATGGCATCCATCTTTGCTGCGCCCACTCCCCTCGGCTCATCGCCCCAGAACCCACACTTTATGATGGAGGATCTCTTTGCCAAATTCTCCACTCTCCTGGAAAGGGGACTAGAAGCCACAGCAGATAAAATGACCAGAGACATTAAGGCGGACCTCCAGAACATAGGTTCCAGAATGGACGCCTGAACCAGCTTCTTTATGGCGCTGATTTTTGCCTGGGGTAAGAACACCCTCTTCTGGGCTGTATCTATAATCAGACCTAAGTACTCTAATTTAACTGGTTTCTCCAAAGTTGAGGACCCAACCTAGGTATTCCAGGTAGTTGACTGTGGTGACCATGCTTTGGTCCAGACGGGCTACCGACCGGTCTATCAAGAGCAGGTCGTCTAGGTATGCTACTGTCGTTATACCTTGAGTCCTTAAACTGGCCAGAGGAAGGGCCAGAAGTTTTGTAAACACCTGAGGTGCAGTAGCTAGACTGAAAGGCAAAGCTACAAACTGAAATTAAGTTTTTCTACTTCAAAATGCAGATATTTTGGGTGAGCAGGGAAATAGGTACATGCAGGTATACATCCTTGATGTTAATTGATACCAGAAGTTCTCCTCCTTGTAGGACGGAGACTACTGATTGGATTCATTCCATGCAAAAAGAGTGATTTTTCAGGAACCAGTTTGGATCTTTCAGATCTAGAATGGGCCTGACATCTCTATCCAACCCCTGCTCTTCCATGGGGACCATCATGATCACTTTTTGTGACAAAAGTCAGTCTAACGCTAGAAAGAGAGACTTCTTTTTCTCTGGATCTTTGGGGACATTTGACCTGAGGAAACGAGGAGACAGGAATTCTCGAAACTCTAGTTTGTAACCTAGAGCTATTGTGGAGACCACCCATCTGTCTCAAAACTCTTCCTGCCAGACCGTCAAGAACTGCAGAAGTTTTCCCCCCACTCGAATGAGCAGGGCACCCCTTCATAAAGAGGCTTTAGCGTTTTGTCTTGTGGTTTTCCTCCCCCAGGATTCCTTTTGTCCATGGGGTTGACCTCGAAGCTTACCTCTTGGCGGGTGTGGCCATCGCGCTTGCCTAAAGGCTGATGCCCCTGGCACTGGAGAAAAAGCCTGTTTAATGAGGGATGTTTACTCCTTTTCTTAACTGGCAAAAGGGTACTTTTCCCACTTGATATTTTTTGGATATATTTGTCCAAATCATCCCCAAACAGCTTTTCACCACAGAAAGGAAAACCAGCCCAGAGCTTTTTGCATGGCGCTTCGGCTGACCAACTTTTAAACCATAAGATTCTACGAAAAAACTGAGGTACTCCCAGTAAGGGGAGGGGTTATATGGGGAATTGAACTTCCTGTTCAGGGTGTGCCAGTATCTATCACCTGAAGGTGCCATATAACCCATACAGTAATTACTGTGGCTCTGTGTCCCATGATGTACGATAAAGAAAATACAAAGAGAATAAAAAGAAAGAATAGATGAAATAAAAAGAATGAAAGAGGAAATCTAAAGACGATAACAAAGTTGTGCTGAGTCAAGAGACATAGCTGTAAAAAATTACATGTGTCATATTTATATATAAGTAACCAAAACCAAGCCTATGGGCAGTATTGGATGTGTTTATAAATATGTCACCAAGGAGAAAGGTAAGATATATATATATATATATATAATATGAGGCCACTGTCTCATTGTGTGCTACCATATGCAGTCCATCCAGACCATTTGTTATTGAAATCATGCATAGTATCGAGAATGGTATGGTGGATACGTTCCATTAGTTTAATGATTTCCATTCTTTGGACATCCCACCAGAACTCGGACCTGCTTCAATCCCTCCAAGATCAATTAGAAACAGCCAACTCCTGCATACATGACTTGGAGAACAGATCTCGGAGGCTGAATTTCAGGATTAGAGGTCTCCCTGAATCAGTCTTAGATGTCGAGGCGGCTACACAGGACCTCCTGAAAGATCTGATCCCAAACATTTCACCAGCTCGCCTGGAATTAGACAGGGTTCACAGGGCTCTGGGACCCTCCAGGAAGGACGGTTCCCCCAGGGACATCATAGCTAAACCACATTACTACAGCGTAAAAGAAACTGTCATGAAACAGGCCCGAACCCTCTCTCGAATTTTATGCCAAGGCCACACAGTGCAAACCTTTGCAGACATTTCCCCCTCCACCATACAGCGCAGAAGAGCTCTGAAACCCTTACTATCAGCAATGGTGCAGAAGTATATCAAATACAGATGGGCCTTCCCATTTGCAGTCAAGTTTTCTCTCAAAGGACAGAACCACTCCTTCTCCAATTTTACATCGGGAGAGAAGCTTCTACTCAACCTGAAAATCATCTCACAGGAAATGGACACGGGAGGACCCCCCCTTCGCAGGCTCCAACAAGCGTCCCCCTCCGGCCGGTTCCCCTAACCCGCTCTGGTCCAAGAGCAAATCCAGAAGATCGTCCCACCATGGTCACCCATGACCACTTGTCAACTACACCCTTGGTGTCTCCGGATATCGGTCTCCCTTGAAATAGACTGTTCTCCTGACAAAAGAAACAGTCTCTCTCCCTCTCCTTGGGAGCATCATTACCCTCTGCCACCTTGCTATTTTTTGAGGATGAGTGCAAAATTAGCAATCTCCTAGCTTGAAATATGTATTAATATAATCGATATTAAGCTCAAGCTCAGATCTCCCATTGCAACGCCTCCACTCTCTGCCCAATAGAGAATTGGAGAGTAGTGCACTCAGGGGGGGGTATGTTTAGGGGTCGGAAACCTCATTTTTTTTCTCCTTAACTGTTAATAACCAGTTTTTTTTTATTCCAATTGATTTTAGCATACTAGTTAACATTTACCACAGGTTACAGGGCGCCCTGATTTGGGGCGGTTTGCATGTGCCTCCTCCTGTCCCTCGGTATCTTGCGGGTTTCAGAGGGATAGGAAGTCCAACTTCGGTCGGACAGTTGACAATGTCGTCTCTCACGAGTTACAGTGAGAGTTTGGAGGGAGTCTTCTATCCTCCTGGGGCTTGTTTTTGCCCTGGAGGAGGAGCACTCCCTCGTTCTCTTTCTCTTGTCATTTCCTCTCTTCTCACTCTCTCTCCCTCCCTCTCTCCCCCCTCTTACAGAACATCAGTCACAGGTATTTTTCTTGGCAGATCAGTCCAGAGAATTATCCCCTGGATCGGAGGTTCCTGAGGTAAACCAAACACCACATTAACAGTCGGAACAGCTCCAGAAGGTCACAGCAACGGTAGGTGACGGGGGACTCTGTAGCATTTTCTCTCTCTGGTCTCATGGCTGATCCCACACCCGGCACTTTAAGGATAGCCACTCATAATGTACAGGGCCTAAACTCACCGGTTAAAAGACGCAAAATATTTAACCTATTTAAAGCTTCCAAACTTGATATTGTCCTATTACAGGAAATGCACTTCCCAGCCAATTACTGTCCCAAATTCCTCCACACCCAATACCCAAAATTTTATTTGGCCAGCGCTGAAAATAAATCCAAGGGGGTGGCCATAGCATTTGCTAAATCTTGCAATTTCAGTCTGCTCGCAGAAATTAAAGACCCGCAGGGAAGGTTTCTCTTAGTCAAGGGAAAAATAGATGAACAGATCTACTCACTAGTTTCCTACTACACCCCCCAATAAGGGCCAAGTGGCCTTTTTCCAGAACCTACTGGGTACCCTGACCCCAGCGCTAGAAGGTAGGGTTATCTTTGGTGGGGACTCAAACACCGCCTTCGATCAAGGGCTGGATAATTCCAAGCCCCCTAAGGACCAGCTTACCCGCCCTACCAAACAAAGCCTTAAAATAGCTAGACTCATACATGCTCCTGGGTTAGCAGATGTTTGGAGGGAATCTAACCCCACTAAAAGGGACTACACCCAATTCTCCCATCCACACAACTCCTATGCCAGGATTGATCACCTCCTCGTTAACACGCAATCCATCCCCCTGGTCACAAAGTCGCATATCAAAGACACGGTTCTATCTGATCACTCTCTTGTGGTCATGGAGATACAAGCATTCCACCGCAGACGGAGGATGAGGTACTTGGAGTAATAAAAGCACTTAAAAATGGTTCGGCCCCTGGCCCTGACGGCCTGCCCAACTCTTATTACAAAACTTTCTCCAGTACCTTAGCCATTCATCTAACACACTTTTTCAACTCCAAAACACAGGGAAACCCACTTAATCCCCAACTTAACACTGCATACATTGCAGTGATCCCTAAATCGGATAAGAACCCGGAAGATGTAGGGAATTATCGCCCTATATCTCTCATTAACTGTGATGTCAAAATTCTGACCAAGATCCTTGCTAATCACCTTCATCAGAATGTATATAGACAAGGATCAAGTGGGTTTCATCCCGGGCAGACAAGGCCCAGATCAAATCAGACGGGCCATAGATCTGATCTCCATCCTCCAAACTAACGGGCATGATCCTATCGTTAGACCTACAAAAGGCCTTTGACTCCGTCTCCTGGCCATATATCTTTGACATGCTGGAAAAATGGGGCTTTGGACAAAGGTCTCTCAGACTGATACGGGCGTTATACTCCAACCCCAGTGCCTCTATCCGCCTACAAGGATACTTCTCCAAACCCATCATGATTAAGTAAGGAACCAGACAGGGATGCCCCCTCTCACCCATCATCTTTGCAATGGCCATCGAAACGCTTGCTATTGCAATCTGAAATAACCCTAACATTCAGGGAGTATCATGCGGCACCCAAACTCACAAATGCGGGCTATACACGGACGACGTTCTGCTCTTCCTCACCTCCTCTGTCACCTCCCTCCCCAATCTATGTAAAACCTTAGAGGCCTTCGCCAAACTACTTGGGTTGGAAGTTAATTTTTCAAAATCACGAGCCCTCAATATATCACTCCCACCCGACACTGTTAATCTCCTGCAACAAAACTTCCATTTCAAATGGAGTGACTCCTCCATCAAATACTTAGGTATTAACTTAACAGCCAAAACCAAACTTCTATATGGGCATAACTATCCTCCTATGTATCACAAACTAGAAACAGATTTAAACACCTGGTCCCATCATAGTATTTCCTGGGTGGGGAGGGTGAACTCAGTCAAAATGACATTATTACCCAGACTGCTATATCTGTTCCGCGCCTTGCCCATCCCCATCCGGAAGGACCATATTAGATCTTTCCAAAGCAAACTGATTAGGTTCATCTGGGGCAAGGCGGGGTACAGAATTCCCCAAAGAACCCTTTATCTACATAGAAAGAGGGGCGGACTGGGTCTGCCCCACCTCTACAAGTACTACCAAGCTGCCAGACTGGCCCAAATGTCAGCAGTATACTTTAACTCAGAGAAACCTGACTGGGTCGCTATAGAAAAACAAGCAGTTCCTAACTTCACGTTAGACTTTCTCCTATGGCTACCCCCAAGAAGCGGACCTTCTATAATGGCCCCGACACTTTCACACTCCTTTGCTCTATGGGAAACCTTATGTACCACAACAGCATTAGTTTCGGCCTATAAATCCCTCACACATATTTATAACAACCCAGACTTCCCTCCAGGAAACAATGTAATGGCCTTCAAGTGGTGGGTGGACAAAGGCCTTTACAGGATAGGACAATTTTTCACGGCTGCAGGCCCATTTATGCTAAAACACTGCCTCAAAACCCTAGACATGCCCCTGTCTGAAAACTTCAGTTTCGGCCAAATCTCACATTTGTTAAAATCAATTTGCAAAGACAAAGAATGCCCACCAAAATTTTCGGAATATGAGATGTGGTGTGACCAGGCCGGGGACCAGAGAGGGGGGATCCTGGTGATCTACTCGTCACTTATATCACCAGACTCAAAAACGACCTATATGGAGGCCTGGGAATCTGAGCTCCGCTTCAATTGGAAGTTGGAAGATTGTCACAGATCGTGCTTTAGATCCTTCCAGGGTGTCCTCAATACCACTTTAATTGAGGCCAGCCGGAAAGTGATCTCCAGATGGTACTATACTCCATCTAGACTGGCCATGATGTACCCAAAGGCTGACCCTCTCTGCTTCAGAGGCTGTCAACTTAAGGGCAACATGTCTCACATATGGTGGGAATGCCCCAGAATTCGTTCCTTCTGGAAAAGGATATTTAACCTCCTGGAGGAACTGCTTGAGTCTCGGATCCCCAGGACTCCCCAGATTGCCCTTCTGAATGCCCCGATCCAGGGGATCTCCAAATCCTCTCGCAGACTGGCTCACTTTGCATTACTAGGGGCTAAACTCACTATCGCTAGAGCTTGGAAACAACCGGGAGTTTCGCTCCCCGCCGCCAAAAGGAAAAAATCCTGGATTATGTCCCAGGAAAAACTCACTAGTATAGTTCAGGACACTATGAAGAAATTTGAGGTCACCTGGAATCCATGGGCCCGCTTGGCGGGAATTCCTCTAGGTCCCCATAGCGGTAACGTATAGAGTAAAACATTAACGAAAGAATGATGTTCCACTCCCCCCCCCTCCCTACCCTCCTCCTTCTTTCTTCCTCTTACTTTCCTATCTTTCTCAGGTCTCTTTCAGACCTCGGTTTTTTGTTTTATACAGCTTCACGGTTACTTTGTTTTCTTTTATGGTAGTATGGTATAGTGTCTACGTAAATGGTGAAGCAGGGAGTCTCTTGATTTCCCCCCCCCCCCAACCCCCTGCTCTCCACTCACTTCTCGGAATTGCCCCCCTTAGGGGGCACGAGGGTCAGTTGGGAGAGTTCGTCTCCCTGAGATCAGGGGGGAGCTCATCGATCAGGCATAGTGTGCTCCCATGAGAGGTGCCGGGTCGGGGCTCTTCCCATGAGTGGCTGACGGCGGCTTTCCATATGGATCCTTATTGAAGCTAGTTTGTGTTCTGAAACAAGAAATGCCAGAATAGAGGTGTTCGGCTACAAAGTCAAATGTATTAATATCTTTTGTATTGACATTGCATTGCTCTGTAAAGCTTGTTCTTGACAAAGTACAATTCTGTTATGTATTTCTGCTTTTTTCTTAAAATAAAAACTTTTTGAAGTAAATACACAGCCAGCGCACCCCCACATCTAGCACTTGCTTGCTGGATGTTGGGATGTGCAGCAGGCTCTCCTAACTTCTCTCCAACCAAGGTAAACATCATCTATTATTACTTTAAAACACTGCAGTTAACACATGCAAATTACTGGGTAAATCTTTTCAAGATCTTTTCTGTGATTGACCAAAATTCTATGTGATATGCCTAATATGCTCTTGTATCTAATCATGTAATCGATTTGTAATTGATGGATCTAGGTTTAAAATAAGCCCTTTTTGATATATCATTTATTGTCCTTTCCTTTCCCTTACTATTATGATAATATAAATATATATTTTCCCTGCCTTAATTTAACTGTTTTTAAGCTTACCCTGGATACATGGGGCCATATGTCAAAGGGATATACCTATTCTACATGAGAGATCCTTTTTTACCTTATTTTGTACCCATTACTAGATCTGTACTACCGTACTGGCTACACCAACTCCTCAAGTCCAATGATGGATATTGACATATATGCACATCACCTATAATATCTAAGGCTATCACTATAAATATATCTCTGCGTGATTTTGCCCATTTACCTTTGTAGTTGCTGTAGTTGGTCTTCCACTTCTCCTGGCTGCCAGCTTCACCAGCACACTTCTAATATCAGCAGGTACTTTTAAGTCTACCATACATGTTTTGAGCAGCTAATATTATGATTTTTGACATATCTTTTACCTTGAGTCACAATCCGGTACACCTCTCTCACTTTCATGGATTTCCATTTTCTGGCCCCAGTATATTCTTCTGGCCGTTCTGCTGCCTTGGAATGTAAGAAGACTCTCACCCCTTTGAGGATAGCAACACCAAGTCTGCTTTCTAGGCCCTTCTGATGCCCTCTTGCCTTGAGATAGCAACCCCACCACCACAATTAACTCATGCTGTTTGTCGACACTTTTTAATGCTACATAATGAAATATTGAAAATTGTACTCTGAGTCAATTTGTGGATAGTGTAGGAAAGGAACAAAGAGCAATAGAGAACAAAGACCTGAGGTGTGCCTGGGTCACGTGGTCAGTATGCCTAAAAGGGGGCATACCCAAGTATGAAATGAAATAAAATGAAAAAGAAAAAGGGAATGGGTGGGTGGGACACGAGATCCTATGACCACAGGGAAGGAGGAAAAGGAGGGCAGGCTTTATGCAGCCTGACTCCTCCTACAATTACAGGCTGACCTGTGGTCAGCCTTACACTTGTACTCGGAGTCAATCTGTGGATAGTGTAGGAAAGGAACAAAGAGCAACAGAGAACATAGACCTGAGGTGTGCCTGGGTCACGTGGTCAGTATGCCTAAAAGGGGGCAAAAATAAAGCCAGTAGGATGAAAGCTTTGACAGCCACATTTATTACCCACTGAAATTAACGTACAATCTGCCAAATTGACAACCACTTGTGGCATCTCAAAAGTGGCTCTGGGACATGCCCAGAGAAACAAGACAACCTCCACCTACCCAAATACCAAATAAGGGCTGGGGTCCCCTGGCACAAATTCACAGAAGCTGCTTGTGACAGACCTAGCCGGGAAAGAGACTTTTGGAGGGGACTGTATGCTAGCCTCTTGCTGATCGATTGGGGGCCCTTGCATTTGGGGGAACGGTGCTCTTTGTGAGCTGTATGTCTGGGGACCCTGGATTTGCCATATTGGAATAGTGGCTGATTCATAATGCTGGGACAGATACTGTTAGGAGATGCTGATGTAAATTCCAACACCTGTCTGTCTATTGTCTGCTAAAATGTGTATTGTAAATAAGTCTACTATGGGATCTAAGAGTCATTAGATCCCCATTGTTATTTTGTGTTAATTAACTCTGCTATTGTGTGAAGAAGAGTCTATGTTGATTGTGATAATGTTGATTGGATTTTCTGAACTAAAAGACGGCCAGTCTGGCCTAACGGTCATGTCTGAGTCATCTAGGCTGTCTAAAGGGATTAGTTAATTAGCTCATGTTAATTAGGTTAATTAGGTTACAGCTGTATTGTTAGAGTAATATGAGCAGGAGGTCTGCACCTCCACTTTGAGTGTATAAAAGCCTGTATTTTGTCAATAAAGAGAGATTCCTGTTTGAACTTACATACAGCCTGCCTGGTGTTTGTTCTGAGCTATCACAACTGGGTTAGAACGGCACATAGCTGAAGTTCTAATCCCGGAGCATTGGATGACCGAACCATCAGACGTTGCAATCTGATTCTATAGCTGCAGAGGAGTGTCGGGAGAGTGGAACCGAGCGAGCCGTGGGATTTGCTCTCCAGTTACTGGGACACTCCAAACCAGCCTGCAGGAGAGCCACGCTGAAAGACTTACTCGAGAGCCGTGGAGGGAATGGTGGGATTGTGCTTCCTTGCCGTGAACACATCCAAACCATCACCTGGATCCAAGGTAGCAGGATAGCAGGAGAGGAGAAATACCAGCCACCATGGATGAGGAATTCAGAAGGAGGTTGCGAGAGGAGATACAGCACAGAGGACCAGTATCAGAGCAGGTCCTGCTAGGATGGTTTAATTCTGTCCGCTGTGAGCTCTGGAAGGAAGCGCTAGCCTGTGAGCAGCGACACCAGGGTAAAGTTCTCCCCTCCGTCCATGTGAGGTACTGGTCGCAGTATGAAGTGCGAATGCTGTTTTTGGGGGAACAGCCGAACCAGGAGTGGACAGCCGAGTTAAGCAGGCTGATCTGTGCAGAAATGCGGTTGGACGAGATCTAAGGAGCCCTCCAGTGGTATGTAGCCCAAGTGTGCCCATAGATAGCGGATGACAGCCCCACGGAAGGCTTTGACTACGATGGCCTGGGATTGTTATACTGGAGGCTGTCCAGGGACCCTGACTTTGGAAGTGATCGGGAGTGGCATTTGAAGGAAATAATGGAGCACAGAGAGCGGAGACTGAATGTCTAAGAAGTGCACTGGGTATTGGAAGATTTGGAGTTTCTGGCTGTTCAGGAATGGGAGTTGGAGATCGCCTACAAACAGCTGTTAGACTCTGCTCAGCAGCAGGGTGGTGCTCCCTTTGCCTGGGACTATCAGGAAATACCAGTTGACAACTATGAAATTCTGGCTGAAGAGTTGACAATGTGGCAGAGTAACAGTGTGCTTTGCCAAGCTGCACCCGCAGCTATGGAGGCGGAGGTCTTATGGCGGATGCAGCAAGTGCTGACTGACCTTGATGAACCTGTTTCTGCATTGGATGATCTTGGATGGAGGAATGTGCCTGTCCAGCAGAATGCCAGAGAATCGGCAGTGGAAAATCTGAAGATTGCCGTCCCCAAACCTGAAGTGCTGACAACAGGGCAGAGCTCTGCTAACCTCTGCCCAGCACTGATAGCATCTTCTGGGTTCCACGGAGAGGAGATGGTGAACCTTTATCCCCAGACACCAGTTGCAGAGATAGGGGATTTGATAGACTTTTCTGCTGAGGAAGAACAACCTGGTGAGCCTCCAGCAGAAGAAGAGTTGTTATTAGGGCCAAACTTCACTATGCTCTGCCCAGCACCAACAGAAGTATCTGTGAAGTCACAAGGAACTTCCCCATCTGAAGCGCTGGCAACTGGACAGAGGGTCCAAGATCTCTGCCCTACACCTGCGGCGGTTCCGGAGGCTCAGGGTGAGAAGGAGGTGGTCACGTCCAAGCAGCAGATCAGGATACAGGGGGAGAAGGGAGAGGAGGTGTTCGTCATCCCTCCCCAACAGTTAGCCGGAGCAGATGGTGTGGGGTTTCCAGCAGAAGGGCTGGCAACAGGGCCGAGTACTGCTGGACTTTGCCCTCAACTAACAGAGGATGGATGTCCTGTGAAGGTGGATGGGACTTCAGTCTCCACCTGTATACCCCAGGGATGCTGGGCAGTCGGCCCAGATCCACAACAGCATGACGGAGTGAGCCCAGACACCCTGTCTTCTCTCCAGCAGGAGAAAGGACTCCAGGGAGAAGGGCCAGTCCAGGCCTCTCCCCAGCGGCAGATATGTTCTCTGAGAGAGGCAGAGGTTGGCTAGGTGAGTAATACTTTGTTTGGAACAATTTGTTTGGGGTACTGTGTGGGTACAGGCATTAGAGGACTGGAACTACTGACTAACTTCGGAGTCAACCCGTCTGGGGTCTCCTCCTGTGTTAGTCTCCTGCCGAAAGGGGAGAAATGTGACAGACCTAGCCGGGAAAGAGACTTTTGGAGGGGACTGTATGCTAGCCTCTTGCCAATCGATCAGGGGCCCTTGCATTTGGGGGAACGGTGCTCTTTGTGAGCTGTATGTCTGGGGACCCTGGATTTGCCATATTGGAATAGTGGCTGATTCATAATGCTGGGACAGATACTGTTAGGAGATGCTGATGTAAATTCCAACACCTGTCTGTCTATTGTCTGCTAAAATGTGTATTGTAAATAAGTCTACTATGGGATCTAAGAGTCATTAGATCCCCATTGTTATTTGTGTTAATTAACTCTGCTATTGTGTGAAGAAGAGTCTATGTTGATTGTGATAATGTTGATTGGATTTTCTGAACTACAAGACGGCCAGTCGGGCCTAACGGTCATGTTTGAGTCATCTAGGCTGTCTAAAGGGATTAGTTAATTAGCTCATGTTAATTAGGTTAATTAGGTTACAGCTGTATTGTTAGAGTAATATGAGCAGGAGGTCTGCACCTCCACTTTGAGTGTATAAAAGCCTGTATTTTGTCAATAAAGAGAGATTCCTGTTTGAACTTACATACAGCCTGCCTGGTGTTTGTTCTGAGCTATCACAACTGGGTAAGAATGGCACATAGCTGAAGTTCTAATCCCGGAGCATTGGATGACCGAACCATCAGACGTTGCAATCTGATTCTATAGCTGCAGAGGAGTGTCGGGAGAGTGGAACCAAGCGAGCAAGGGGCTCGTTGCACTGCTCCTATCTCTCATGAATTCCAAAGTATGCTTTAGGGTCCAGACCCCGATTGGCCAAAAAAGGGGGCGGCAATGAAGTATGCATTGAGCTATGGAGAGGGGAGTGCTAGGAAAAGGCAACCGAGGACCATCCCTGGGTTTATCAGATGTAGCACTGCCGAGCTAGTTTAACCCAACACCGGGCACCACGCCTTGCCAGGCTCCAAAAACCTGATGACAGTGCTGCCACCCGATTATTGCGTCTTGCGAGCATGCAGATGTAAACAGAAAAGGCCGGGGTGCAAAACCCGTTGATTCGCGCCAAAAGCAACTCCCCTGGCTTCAGGATCCCCAAAAGGCCGGGTATAGGGCTGCCTTGAGCACCGAGCTGGTACCCACACAAAGGAGACCTCGAGAGCATGACAGATACTACACGGCAAAATGACCCATGATGAGAAGTCTGCTGAGCACAGCAGGAGGGCTACTTTTCAGGATCCCTGAGCATGGCTTAAATAGAGTGCACAGAAAATAAAGAAAGACCTGTTGGGGTCTACCAATAACATGAAATGCTGAGTCCCAACCAGATACGCCCCAACAGTGCTGTGGCCGATATAAGTTAAGAGGCAAAAAACAAAAACCAAGTAGGAACTGTATGTTAACCGTCAGGACTGGGAAAATTTTTTGACTGGAAACATCCCAAGCAGTGTCATGAACCTTCCTGGTATTCAAAATAAAGACTTAATGGTCAAGGCTTCTGCGTCAGCCAAACAGAAACCCAATCCATCACAAATACTGGAAACCAAAGAGAAGGCGTGATGCCAGCATCTGCGGCCGAGACCTGAGCCTACTGATACTGGCCTAGGGACTGAGAAGGTTCGGAATCCACAAAAGCCCCTGAGCCCGTAAAGGCTGCTGGAGCTGCCATGGCTGACTTACCAATAGTTCCATGCTTTTGCTAATCCTGGCCAGACGTAGCTAGGAAATAAAAGGTCATGTGCATTTGGACAGGGAAGAAACCGCAATCCGCTGGGTAACCTACTCCGCACTTGCGCTCGACGAGCAAGGGAACAGTAACTTAAAAACTGGGCTTTCCGTGCTGAAGCCAGGAAAGCAATCCACTGCGTAGGAATACTGCCCTCGGGTCAAGAATAGGCAGCTAGCTGAGTGTGAAAAATCAAGCCTTGGGACGGACCAGGTTCTGAGCGAGGGTGAGCTACTGTGCTCCGACCCAACCAGCTGGAGAAGGAGGGAAAGAAGCGAAGACCCCAAAATCCGCTGCTTGAGACATGTCCTGCAAAAACCGGATATTTGCAACCTGAAAACGTATCCAGGTGCTGAAATAAGTGGTAAGATGTAATTAATAAAACAGAACCGAGATAAGAATGTAAAAAAAAAGGAAGGTTTCCCCACATTGGGGTTTTTAGGCAGCACAAAAACAGATATGGTCAATGTTGGATGAAAAAATAACAATTTTATTGGATAATAATGTACCATCAGAGTTAAAAACAATGAGCTCCAGTGGGAATTATTTTAAAAGAATAAATGGCTGAACATACATAAGCAGACATGTTCATAACAATACTTTAAATCATGAACATTAAAACTGATGCGTTTCAACCCCTATAAGTGGGGTCTTCTTCAGAGGATCAGTCTGCTGAGGAGAACACGAAAGTAAGATTGATATACATGTACATGTTCCATTCATATAAGTATAGTATAAACTACATTAATTATACAATACATCAATACAGTATAGTTACCAAGTAAAAGTATGTCCAACGAAAAACACAGGTTCCCACATGGAGATCCCTTTAAAAGATGTATTGCCTCGTCCTCTTCTCCAGAGGGGGAGACTCCGACCTCCCCTACCGCGGGGAACCTGTGTTTTTTTGCATGCAAATTACTGGGTAGATCTTTTCAAGATCTTTTCTGTGATTGACCAAAATTCTATGTGATATGCCTAGTATGCTCTTGTATCTAATCATGTAATCAATTTGTAATTTAAAAGGTTTAAAATAAGCCCTTTTTGATATATCATTTATTGTCCTTTCCTTTCCCTTACTATTATGATAATATAAATATATATTTCCCCTGACTTAATTTAAGTGTTTTTTAAGCTTATCCTGGATACATGGGGCCATATGTCAAAGGGATATACCTATTCTACATAAGAGATCCTTTTTTATCTTATTTTTTACCCATTACTAGATCTGTACTACAGTACTGGCTACACCAACTCCCCAAGTCTAATGATGGATATTGACATATAAGCATATCACCTATAATATCTAAGGCTATCACTATAAATATATCTCTGCGTGATTTTGCCCATTTACCTTTGTAGTTGCTGTAGTTGGTCTTCCACTTAGCCTGGCTGCCAGCTTCACCAGCACACTTCTAATATCAGCAGGTACTTTTATTCAGTCTACCATACATGTTTTGAGCAGCTAATATTATGATTTTTGACATATCTTTTACCTTGAGTCACAATCCGGTACACCTCTCTCACTTCCAGGGATTTCCATTTTCTGGCCCCAGTATATTCTTCTGGCCATTCTGCTGCCTTGGAATGTAAGGAGACTCCCACCCCTTTGAGGATAGAAACACTGAGTCTGCTTTGCTTTCTAGACCTTTCTGATGCCCTCTTGCCTTGAGATAGCAACCCCACCGGCACAATTAACTCGTGCTGTTTGTCTATACTTTTTAATGCTACATAATGAAATATTGAAAATTATCTCGCCATTCAATACTATGTAAGTAAATTACTGCAACAAGTATATACAAAAAAACTCAAGCGCTGACGTGGTTGCAAGTTAACTACTACGAAAACCAAATGGTTAATATGAGATGACCAAATAATATAGCTGCAACCAAATGAGTGATAAAATCAATGAATAGTAAAATGGTCAGTTGCGCTCACATTATCCTCATATTCCCCTACAAGTGGTAAAAAGTGAAAATATACTTCTAAAAATATTACCAAATATTCTTAATTTAAAACGAAATATAAATCAATCTAATCCCACCATTATACATAAATGTGCTCATAAAAAATGTATAGTGATAAAACTTACTAAAATGTGCACGTGCTTTTAAACAGCATAAAACTGCTTATAATAAATAAATCAAGAGAAGTCTAATTAAATATATCGTGCTTCATGAAATTTCCAAAAAATATATATATAAATACAAATGTGCAAAAGTATACAAAAAGGAGGCGCATGCGCGGCGGCACCTGACATGGACGCATAGTCCGGGAGCTCCGTCCCGCTCCAGCAGCTATGGCCTCAGAGACAGCAGACCGAACGACACCAGCCGACTGGATCCACTCCCTAAGCGTGGAAGATAACCCGAGGACTATCCACATGTATTGCGGAGCGGTAAGACGCAACCTACAGCCCGCTTTTGAAGCCTCACCGGCCCGGTCTGATACAGCTAAGATGGCGGCGGCTTCTCACTGTGTTACCTCAGACAATATACAGAACTCGCAGCCCTCGCCTTCCCCCTCTTTACTGCAGCAAGATAACCTTGCAAACAGCACTTCCCTGGGCTTCACCTCCCCTGCTTCTACTGAGTCCCTATTAGGACGCTGCATGGCAGGTGCAGACTTTTCACCCATGGAAGCAGGCCCTCCCCTGTCACAACAACTACTACAGCCTGGGGACTCAGGCCTACCCCAGCCTGTTGATGTTGCGGATCTCTTTAACAAATTTGCAGTACTCCTGGACAGAGGATTAATTAACACAGCTAATAAGATTACAAATGATATTAAAGCAGATCTACAGAATATTGGATCCCGCATGGAAATAATAGAAATGCACCTGGAAGCCACCTCATCTAGAACAAATCAAAATACTGCTTGCATGCAGATTCTCCAGGAACAGCTTGAAACAGCGCATGCAAAGATTGATGAACTGGAGAACAGGAATCGAAGGTATAACTTCAGATTAAGGGGGCTCCCCGAGTCTTATAAAGACATACCAGAAACAATACAAGCTTTCATTAAGGATTTACTTCCTGACACCCCACTGCACAGATTGGAGTTGGACCGGGCTCACGGGGCTCTCAAACCACCTAGAGCGGATGGTCTTCCACGTGACGTCGTGGTCAAACCACATTTTTACTCCGTCAAGGAGGAAATAATGCGGAAATCAAGAACAATGCCTAAAATTATCTTCCAAGGCCACCAACTGCAAATTTTTGCAGATCTCTCCCCATCCACTATACAAAAGAGGAGATCCTTGAAACCACTCCTCCAAATCCTGATGGACAAGGCTATCAAGTATTGGTGGCTCTTTCCGTTTCAGCTAAAATTCATCTGGAAAGGCAAATCATACACTTTCGGTTCGCTCCAAGAAGGAGAAAAGGTTCTGCTTCAACTGGGCCTTATCAGCCAGGACTTTAATTCTACACAGTCGGGATCAAATCCGAATTCGGAGAAAAGATAACTTCCAACCAGCCCTCTGACACCAGTATGGGAATTGGTGAAGCCCAAGAAACATAAGGAGACAGTCCCTCCATGACTCTTTTGATTATGAGGCCGTCTGGGCCGTGTCCGGTCCTCATGGACATTTCTTTTTTTTTTTTTCCTCTCAGGTGACCTGGGGGGACTCACACCCCGGGTTGATCTCTAGTGAGATGGTTACCCCTTGGCCTGAATTTTTTACTAGGCCGAGGGGATCTCGCGGGGAGACCCTACCGGGGTAATGAGACCTACCAAAAATTGCACTAGACACAATTTTTAGTCAGGGTCCCCCTCTCGGCCATGTCTCTATGGGGGTGTCCGAGAGGAGGAGGAGGAATGACAATATCCACAATCTGTCTGTGTCCATCATAGGGACCTGCTCCTCCTATATCCCCACCACTGAATGAGATACCTAGTGTACCCTATCTATCCGGAATGTTCTTCATCCCTATCCCCTCCACCATGGGTATCAATGCCCATTTGGATCCAGTTTATTATCTACATCCTAAAATGGTTCACAGTTTTACCTTACTTTTTTCTTTTTTTTTCAAGGCAATATATGGTTTCACCTCTTGCTCTATTTTACATCTCCATTATTTGAAGCTGCTTAGGGTGAAATGTCTTATCTGTTATTAATGTTAGAGCCTAGCAACCATTTTAAGTCTCCTCTTTTTTCGGTTATACTTAGAGACATAGTTTTAGTAGCCTGTCTGATGGAGTGGTGCTCATGCACCCCCTCTTGTCTGTGAGAACAGATTTTTGTCTCTTCTCTAGACAAGTGTAGTCCCTGTCATTTAGAGGGACTCTAAAGTTCACCTTTCACATAGATGGGGGATCCTGTCACCTCCATCCCTCGGAAGACTCCCTTGTCTTCCATCTTTCCTGTCTCCTTTACTTTCATCTCTCTTACACAAGACACTCATTATAATCTCTTTACAGAAGTCGACTGGGGGGGAAACACCCCAAGGTTGTATAATAACATCCAAGGACTCTGCCAGGCCTACGAGGTATCTTGGCCTCCTTGATCTGGGTAAGTGCTGATGTGGCCCTAGTTCGTTCCCCGCCTCTGCTCAATGGCTAATACACCACAGGTTCAAACTACTCTCAAGGTAGTTACGCATAATGTGCAGGGATTGAATTCTCCCATTAAAAGACGTAAAATCTTTAACTGCATGCACTCGCAAAAAAATGACGTAATTCTCATACAGGAAACCCACTTCCCTAAAAACTTCTGCCCATCGTTCATACACTCTAACTTCCCCTTCTTTTCTTTGGCCAATGCCGAGAATAAAACTAAGGGAGTAGGCATTTTCATCTCAAAGAGATGCAAATTCACCTTAAAGTCAGAACACAAAGATCCAGACGGGAGATATTTATTACTGGTGGGTGAATTAGATGGACAATTATACTCATTTATCTCATATTATGCCCCCAATACTGGCCAATTAGCCTTTTTCCAAAATATGCTGCAGACCCTAACTCCGCTAACTGAAGGCATGGTGATTTTTGGGGGAGACTCCAACAACGCGTTCGACCAGGGACTAGATAAATCCAGACCCCCGGGCGCACGTTTAACTAGACATTCCAAACAGAGCCTCTGATTAGCCAAATTACTATTTCAATATGGTCTAGTCGACATATGGAGGGAAGTTAACCCCACCACCCGAGATTTCACCCACTACTCAAACCCACACGGAACCTTTTCTAGGATCGACCATATTCTCCTTACATCATCCTCTATCCCACTAACCAAAAAAGCTTTTATTAAAGAGGTGGTCTGGTCGGATCACTCCATGGTAATTTTGACACTCCTCCGCCAGGGAAGCCGGCTCCCTGATAGACGCTGGAGACTTAATGAATCCATACTGAGCTGCGGAAATCGAAAAACTTATCCAATCCTATTTTCACACCAACGACACACCAGATATTAGCCCCTCTTGCCTCTGGGCAGCCCACAAGGCAGTCCTTAGAGGCCACTTAATCCAAATAGCTTCACACATTAACAAGTCCAATAAAGTGGAAATTGCAAAACTAGATAAGGAATTTTCTGATTTGTCTAAAATGCATAAAACTAATCCTAGCTCGGTACCCATAGCCAAATTAGACGCAGCCCGTATGGCACTAAACCTGGCCCTCACTACCAAGGCTGAAAAATGGTTAAGGTGGAATAGATCCAAATTTTACTGTCATGGCGACAAATTAAGCTCTATGCTAGCGAGTAGACTCTCCCCAAAATTCAGGTCACAAGCTCTCCCAAAAATTAAAATTCAGGGGGGCACACTCTCACAGAATCCCCAACGTATCATGGGGGAATTTCAGAGATACTACAAATCCTTATACAGTGGGGATCATAACCCTCCTCAACGGGAGATGGACAGTTTTTTAAATAACATTCAAATTCCTAAATTACAAGATGGCCATCGTCAAAAATTAGATGCCCCTATTTCAACGGAAGAAGTATACACGGTCATTAAAAACTCTAAATCTCTCTCAGCCCTAGGCCCAGATGGGTTTTCTATTCCCTATTATAAATCATTTGCCACCACACTCTCTCCATACATGGCCCGGTTCTTCAACGCCCTCAGGCAAGGGGGACAACTAGACTCCTCACTTAATATGGCCCACATCACAGTCCTCCTCAAACCCAATAAAGACCCCAGCTCCGTAGGCAATTATAGGCCTATTTCTCTTATCAATAATGACTTAAAGTTTCTGACTAAGATCCTTGCAGACCACCTGGCTTCCTTTATTAGATTTATTCCTGGAAGACATGGTCCAGATCAAACTAGACGTGCGATAGGTATATATTCTCTTCTCAACTCAAATTGGGATGGAGGCCCAGCCAGACAAGGATGTCTATTGTCCTAGATCTCCAAAAAGCTTTCGACTCCGTAAATTGGAATTATATATTTAACATTTTACATAGATGGGGATTTGGGGACTCCTTTCTTAATGTTCTGCACGCTCTATACTCTTTTCCCACAGCCCAGGTGCGTCTGCAGGGATTTTACTCTGAGTCTTTCCCCATTTCGAGAGGTACAAGACAGGGGTGCCCCCTATCCCCATTGATTTTTGCCATAGCAATTGAATCCCTAGCAATCGCCATCAGATCTAATCCGAACATACAGGGTGTTCAGTGTGGCTCCCGTCACCACAAATGTGCGTTGTTTGCAGACGACATTCTAATGTTTATATCGTCTCCTCTGACCTCCATCCCCAACATATGCCGCCTTCTTGACGAATTCGGAACTATCTCAGGTCTTAAGGTAAATTATGACAAGTCTCACGCGCTCAACATCAACTTACCTACTTCTTTGCTGGCCAGGCTTAGGGAGAGTTTCAGATTCACGTGGAATGAAGCTCATATAACATACCTGGGGATTAAATTGACCCCCAAGATAGAGCTTCTTTATCAAGATAATAATCCTCAGCTATACCAAAAACTGGAAGAGGACTTGACCAGGTGGTCTGGGCTCTCGTTATCCTGGCTTGGCAAAATAAATTCAATTAAAATGACCCTTCTCCCCCGCATCCTATATTATTTTAGGGCCCTCCCAATCCCTATTGCCAAAGCCCGATTAAAAAAATTCCAAGCCAAAATTATAAAATTTATTTGGGGCAAAGGAGGTCATAGATTCTCAAAATCGATCTTGTTTAGAGCCAAGACTGAAGGCGGACTAGGTTTACCTAACCTACTCTGGTACTTCCAAGCAGCCCACCTTGCTCAAATTTCAACAGTATACTCCCGCTGGGAACAACCTGACTGGTTACATATTGAAAGGCTAGCAGTACCCCTCCATACCATAGAATATCTCCTCTGGTGTCCTAATAAACTAAGACCTTCAATCCTATCCCCAACGCTTTCACACTCTTTCCACCTCTGGGATGGCCTACGGAAAAACAATCAGATCTCATCTCACATAGAACCTCTTAAACACATATTCCATAATCCTGACTTCCCACCGGGGCTAGACATTAAAGCCTTTCGATGGTGGCTAGACAAAGGGCTATACAGGATAGGCCTCTTTCTCAGGCCTTTGGCCCCGATCTCCAAATCATATTGTATTAGTAACTTGGAAATACCCCCCTCAGAATTTTTCAGATTCTCTCAAATCTCAAACTTCTTACAGAAAAAGTGTAAGACATCTTCCCACAAACTCTTAATAACTGAATATGAATCTTGGTGTGGCCAGATCGTTGAGCAGAGGGGGGGGGAATTTCAGTGATTTACAGGGCCCTATCAACAACACAATCCAAGGTACCTTACATGCTTCAATGGGAGGAAGACTTGGCACAACAATGGAAAACCGACACTTGGCATCGAAATTTCGCAAACTCCTTCAAGGGGATACTTAATACCAGCCTCATGGAAGCTAGCGTAAAAGTTATAACTAGATGGTACCTAGTCCCATCTAAACTAGCTGCGATTTTCCAGTCCTCCTCTCCTCTTTGCTTCAGAGGTTGTGAATTAAGAGGTGACATGATACATACTTGGTGGTCCTGTCCCAGAATACGCCAGTTTTGGCACAAGATCTTCGCCTGGATTAACAAAATTACAGCCTTATCCATTCAAGTGTCTCCTCTCATAGCACTCCTTAACTTTCCAGTACAGGGAGCCTCTAGGAATACGCAACGCCTCATATACTTTATCCTTCTAGGAGCTAAGCTCACGATAGCCAAAGCTTGGAAGCAACCATATGTTTCCACTCTCATGGCCAAACGAAAGATATCCTGGATTATGAACCAGGAAAAGATGGCGGGCGTGATCTTGGATCGCTCAGAAAAGTTCAAGATTACATGGGAGCCTTGGGCAGATTTTGTGGGTATATCCCTCTACTAGAGTCTTCAAGAGACGACTATGAGACTCCGGGTTCCCCCCAGTCGGCTTCCAATATAAACTTACATATCTTCTTCTGTCTCTTTCCTTTCTTTTCTCTTCTTTCCCCTCCCATACTCACTCTTCCTAAGGTCCCCACCCCCTACTTCTTACTCAAATGATTTTTAACTAGACCAAACACGATTTCTCTTTTGTAACACGGTCTAGCATTATGTTGGCTATATCACATATTCTTCAAGAAAGGAAAAACCAGTTATATGTTAAAAACATTTTATTCTTCCAGTTTTTTCCATTACATTTGAGCTAGTTGCTTGTCCTGGCGGTCAAATACAAGCTATGCTTATTAGTCTCTTGTTATTCCAAGACCTTTGGTCCGTCTCGTATGATAACAATACTTGCTACCCTCTACAGAAAGTGATGGGTTGATTTACATGATTTTTCACTAATTTACGCAACGAAAGGTAAATTACGGGGTGGGGGATCTCGGGGGGGGGGGGAGGGGGCGCTGCCACAGTATCTTCCTTATTGGGGTGGTGGACTTCTCTCCGTCCTGGATCACCCACTTTTTCATATTGTGAGGTAACCCGAGTGAAAATAAAAAATGACTAGATAATTCAGAATTTATTCTCCGGGATTTCCTCTTCACCTACATGAATCCTTTTATGTATTATTGCTATTCAAGTTATACTTTCCACTTTCTGATCACTTTAGAATTTACCTGTACAATGTGATGGTTATCCTTCTGTAACTGTTAAATCATTATCAGCTCCTGAGGGGCTGAGGACCTGCTTCATGTTTATGACCTATGTTGTATTCACTTTTATTTGAAAATAAAATATATTGAAACGAAAAGTATACAAAAAATCTTCCTTTTCCTAAAAAAATCCTTCATGTGAAGTGTAAACAATCCATCAAGTGTTATGTAATCAAACTAATCAGTGTCAATTACCTTGTGACAATAATGAAACAAAATTTATAAACATTAAGTAAAAATAGTATCAAAATAAAAATGTTACTTTTACTTCTTGTACTTCTTCTTTAGTGTTAAACACTCCTCCACTCAGATTCCGGACATGTAAAAAAAATGTATATATCCATTGCGCAGAGATTTAAACATTCATTGGATACTATAAATCAGATAGAGTTGTTACACTCACGTACAGCATCTGCAGTGTGTGAGGTAGCGGCGGTGTAGGTAGCGCCTTGCCGCTGAGCTCTTGTTTGCAGCCTGATCAATACAAAAAGTGATCCCAGCCAGAAGAGTATGTGAGTGTAACAACTCTATCTGATTTATAGTATCCAATGAATGTTTAAATCTCTGCGCAATGGATATATAATTTTTTTTACATGTCTGAAATCTGAGTGTAGGAGTGTTTAACACTAAAGAGGAAGTACAAGAAGTAAAAGTAACATTTTTATTTTGATACTATTTTTACTTAATGTTTATAAATTTTGTTCCATTATTGTCACAAGTTAATTGACACTGATTAGTTTGATTACATAACACTTGATGGATTGTCTACACTTCACATGAAGGATTTTTTTAGGAAAAGGAAGATTTTTTGTATACTTTTGCACATTTGTATTTATATATATATTTTTTGGAAATTTCATGAAGCACGATATATTTAATTAGATTTCTCTTGATTTATTTATTATAAGCAGTTTTATGCAGTTTAAAAGCACGTGCACATTTTAGTAAGTTTTATCACTATACATTTTTTATGAGCACATTTATGTATAATGGTGGGATTAGATTGATTTATATTTCGTTTTAAATTAAGAATATTTGGTAATATTTTTAGAAGTATATTTTCACTTTTTACCACTTGTAGGGGAATATGAGGATAATGTGAGCGCAACTGACCATTTTACTATTCATTGAAATTACTGCAACAGTCTAACATTTAACTATGTATTTCATGTTGGTGAATGTTCCACTTAAAGATACTGATTAAATATTTTAATTATGCTTCAGATGAATTCCTCCTTCCTCCGTACCCCTGAAGAAGAACTAAACTGTTTCCCGAAATGCGTTGGATAAAGGGGGTCTCTTCATATAACCCCTTTGTATGGTTACATTAACTGACTGTGTTCAGGTAAATCAATGTTTCATTTCAATTTTAATCATGTTTATTTACTAATAACATTTTTTGTTACTATATTACTCTTGTATATCTTTATATAATACTATTAGTTGCCTAAAAAGTCCATTTAGAGGAACTGCCTTCTCTGTCTTGAATACTGAATGTAACACTTTTAAGCATAGATTTGCCATTCGCTCTTTCTTTCTCTTAGGTGGTGGTGGTGGCACAACACTGTAAAGCCTCACAGATACTCTTGTTGAGTGCAGGAACAAGCCCTGCTGTTAAATATCTGATGAAAAATTGTAATTCCACGCCCCTGTTAAACAGGGGCAGAAAAATTGGGCCCTAGGCAGTAATGGTGGGGCCCTGAACAAAAAATATTCTTAGAAGCTGTCATCATGAAGATTGAAGAGGAATAGGATAGTCACTCAGCATAATAGGATAGTCACTCAGCATATGCAGTCTTCAAGGGATCCTACATCCATAGAAAAATCAATTGGTTACATAAGCATCAGGTGCTTGGTAGCTGGTGATCCAAGACTGATTAATTTTTATGAATGTGAGCCAGTCAACAGAGTTTGTTGACAGGCGCACTCTCTGATTGGTTACAAAGCCTCCAGCAGCACTGAATGTGCGTTCAGAAGGAACGCTGGATGCAGGACAGGCCAGTAGCTCAATTGCATATTGATCAAGCTCTGGCCAATGGTCTATCCTCAAGACCCAGCAACCCAGTGGATGTTCTGTTGGAAAGGGCTCCAAGTCTGATCTTTCCCCTAGATATTCCTGCACCATGTAATTCAGACGCTGGCGATGGTTGCTGGAACCGATCAGAATTTGGCGCTCGGGACTGAAGAATTGTCTAAAAGCATCGGTCAGCCGGCCACCTTCTCCACCACTCTTTCTGTGGCTGAACGAAGCCTCAGCAACTCGTTGTCCAGCACCAGGAAATTGTAACCTCCCAGGCTCTGGAAACGCATTGTACAAACCTTTCTGCAAGGCCCCCGAAGATGTTTCATCCTCTGCTCCCTCTGCGAAGGCTGGATAAGTTCTGCAACCTTACCCTTGTAATGTGGATTAAGAAGGGTTGCCAGCCAGTAATGATCCCTCTCCTTGATACCACAAATCCTAGGTTCCTTTCACAGGCTTTGCAGGATCAGGGAGGCCATGCAGCGTAAGTTTGCAGAGGCTTTCGATCCAGAGTCCTCTGGGTCACTAAGGATCACATGATCCTCAACCACCTCCTCCCAGCCACGTACAACTTCATGGGTTTCTGGGGACTGAAAACGATCCTTTGAAGACTGCTGCTGATGCTGAGTGTTATCCTCCACCTCCATGCTGACACAATCCTCCTCCTCTTCTTCTTCCTGTGTGATGGGCTGCAGGAATACTATCTGGATAAAGGGGGCCTTGAGAGGTAAGGAAGTCCTCCTCTTCCTCCCTCTGTTCTGCCTCAAGTGCCCTCTCCATTATTCCATGAAGTGTGTGCTCCAACAGGAAGACAAGAGGGACAGTATCACTGATGCATGCACTGTCACTGCTCACCATCCTCGTGACCTCCTCAAATGGTAACAGGACAGTGCATGCATCCTTGATTAGTAGCCACTGGCGTGGCAAAAAAAAGCCAAGCTCCCCTGACCTTGTCCTGGTGCCATATTTACATATTCGCCAGGTACTCATTGATGGCCTTCTGCTGTGTGTCCAGCCGCTGCAGCATTGCCAACGTTGAGTTCAACCTGGTGGGCATGTCACAAATTAGGTTGTTCTTGGGCAGGTTGCATTCTCTTCCACCTCTGAGCCTGCCCCTGCAGAGCTACCAGAATCTCTGCCCCAGTATGGCTCCTGTCCCCTAAGCAGACCAACTCAAGCACCGCATGGCATCTTTTTGCCTGCGTGCTTGCATAGCCCCTTGAACGCCTACGGAGCACTGCTGGTTCAGAGGACAAATCTGCAGAGGAAGAGGCCATAGAGGAAGAAGACGAGGAGGAGGTGGAGGAGAGAGCTGTGGCAGAATCACCACTACTAGCATTTTGGAGGCGTGGTGGCGGAACAAGCTCCAACAATACTGAACCCTGTCCTGCATCCTTCCCAGCTGCCAGCAGAGTTACCCAGTGCGCCGTGAAAGAAAGGTAATGTCCTTGTCCATGCCTGCTGGACCATGGGTAATATGCACCTTACTGCTGACCGCCCTGTCCAACGAGGCCAAGACATTGCCTTTCATATGCTGGTAGAGAGCCAGAATGGCCTTCTGTGAAAAGAAATAGCATTTAGGAACCTACCACTGAGGTACCACACATTCCACAAATTCACGAAAGGGGGCAGAGTCTACCAGCTGAAAAGGCAGCAGTTGCAGTGCTAGCAATTTGGCCAAGCTAGCATTCAGATGCTGAGCATGTGGATGGCTGGGACTGAATTTCTTTTGACGGTTTAGTAACTGGGGTAGGGAAATTTGGCTGCTACAATCAGATGTTGATGTACCGCTAGCAGATTGGCCGCAAGTACTTAGGATACCTATTTCTATACCTTCTATTTCTATTCCTCTCAGTGAAGGTTTCTGAGAGGACTGGAGGTGTAGTGGGGGTCCCTTGTTCTTTGATGTAGGTCTTTTAAGTGCTGTTGCCAACAGACTGCATGGGAGGTCGTCATATGTTTGGTCAAGCATGTGGTGCCCAAGCTGCTGCTGTTTTGGCCACGCTTGATATGCTTCAGACATGTGTTGCAAACAGCAATGGTTAGATCTGCTGCACACATCTCAAAAAAGGCCCACACCAAAGAACTTTTCAAAATATGCGGGGAGTCAGCAGCGCCCTGCACCTGGTTAGCTCTGCGGTGTGATGCAATAGCGTGTCTGCCCTTAAGCTGCCCCCTGGAGGGCATCCTGCCTCATTGGAGATGTGCTTTCTCCTCCTTCCCTCTTCTATCAGGCACCCAAGTAGAGTCAGTAACCTCATCATCCCCTCCTTCCTCATCACTGGAGCAAACTTGGCAGTATGCTGCAGCTGGGGGAACAAGACTGCCAGTTTCTTGACCTTCTTGGGCACCCCCTCTCTCTAGGCTCACATTACTCCCTTCCTCAACCTGGGTACCATCATTGGAGCCTTCAAATTGCTGCGCATCCTCCTGCAGCATGTGCCTGACACTGTGGTCGAATAGTTCAGGGAACTCCTCTGTCCATGATGCCAGTGCTAGGGAAGGAGTGACTGTTGACATGGAGCCGATGGAATAGGCCGCTTTGGCAGCTGCATTGGCAGGCAAACTACTCTGAGCCTGGGTGACAGAGTATGAGGAGGATGAGGAGGGCTTTGTTATCCATTCCACCAACTCTTCTGCATGTTGTGGTTCAATAACACAGCCAGCTGCAGAAAAAAGGACAAGCGTACCCCACGGCCACGTGCTGAGGATGCACCGTGTCCTTGACCAGCACTGTCGACTGTAGACACAGAGCCTGCTTTCCCTCTTTTAGTGGCCTGTGAGCGTCTGCCTCTCCTTGGTGGCCTTCCGGTCATGCTGTAAATTTTGTTTAGCAAAACCACACTACACTGTATTGTGTACTGTGTAAACCACCAGAAAAGTAGTAGCAAATGCACTAGGGGTGCACGGTACTGTATACACCAA
The DNA here is from genome assembly GCF_042186555.1 of Aquarana catesbeiana. Classification (NCBI taxonomy): domain Eukaryota; kingdom Metazoa; phylum Chordata; class Amphibia; order Anura; family Ranidae; genus Aquarana; species Aquarana catesbeiana. Next base: position 203,993,598 of record NC_133330.1, read on the forward strand.
CAGAAGTATAATAACAACTATGGGTGCACTGTATGCATTGTGTACTGTGTACACCACCAGAAAAGTAGTAGCAACTGCACTATGGGTGCACGGTACTGTGTACACCAACAGAAGTGTAATAGCAACTATGAGTGCACTGTATGTATTGTGTACTGTGTACACCACCAGAAAAGTAGTAGCAACTGCACTAGGGGTGCGCGGTACTGTGTACACCAATAGAAATGTAATAACAACTATGGGTGTACTGTATGTATTGTGTACACCAACAGAAAAGTAGTAGCAACTGCACTAGGGGTGAACGGCATTGTGTACACCACCAGAAGTTTAATAGCAACTATGGGTGCACTGTATGTGTTGTGTACTGTGTACACACCAGAAAAGAAGTAGCAACTGCACTATGGGTGCACGGTACTGTGTACACCAATAGAAGTGTAATAACAACTATGGGTGTACTGTATGTATTGTGTACTGTGTACACCATCAAAAAAGTAGTAGCAATTGTACTATGGGTGCACGGTACTGTGTACACCAACAGAGGTCTAATAGCAACTATGGGTGCACTGTATGTATTGTGTATAGGGATGAGCCGAACACCCCCCGGTTTGGTTAGCACCAGAACCTGAGAACGGACCGAAAGTTTGTGCGAACTTTAGAACCCCATTAAAGTCTATGGCACTCAAACGTACAAAATCAAAAACGCTAATTTTAAAGGCTAATATGCATGGTATTGCCCTAAAAAGGGTTTGGGGACCCGGGTCCTGCCCCAGGGGACATGTATCAATGCAAAAAAAAGTTTTAAAAACAGCCATTTTTTCCAGGAGCAGTGATTTTAATGATGCTTAAAGTGAAAAAAAAAATGAAAAATTCTTTTAAATATCATACCTGGAGGGTGTCTATAGTATGCCTGTAAAGTGGCCTGTGCTTAGAACAGTCCCTGCACAAAATTACATTTTTAAAGGAATAAAAGTCATTTAAAACTGCTTGCGGCTCTAATGTAATGTCGAGTCCTGGCAATATGGATGAAAATCAGTTCGACAAACGGCATGGGTACCCCCCCCAGTCCATTACCAGGCCCTTTGGGTCTTGTATAGATATTAAGGGGAACCCCGCACACAAATTAAAAAAGGAAAGGCGTGGGGCCCCCAGGCCCTATATACTCTGAACAGCAGAATACAGGCGGTGCAAACAAGACAGGGACTGTAGGTTTGTTGTTAAGTAGAATCTGTTTGTAATTTTGAACTGGTACATTTTAAAGTGTAGCTCCAGCCAAAGAATATAATTTTAAGCTTTTTGGAAAACATGGGGAAGGGTTATCACCGCTGTAACATTTGTTTTGCTGTCTGTGCACCTCTTCAGATTTCACCTCACTTTCTGTCCCAATGACAAATGTTTTTTTAAATTTGAGGTTTTTAGTGAAACAATGATTGGTGATAAAGCATCAGTGGAGAGGAGACAAGTCTTTCCCATATTAACTCTTACAGGAGAGAATTTTCCTTCCTAGGGGTAGATTTAATCTCACTTCCTGTTGTCTCCTTCCGTTTGCAAGTAGGAGTTGTTTGTAAGTTGGATGTTTGAAAGTAGGGGCCTGCCCTATATACTCTGCAGAAATTGGGGCACACTGTAAGCCCTCACAGTTATGCCCCGTACACACGGTCGGATTTTCCGAAGGACAATGTCCGATCGGAGCGTGTTGTCGGAAATTCCGACCGTGTGTGGGCGCCATCGGACATTTTCCATCGGATTTTCCGACACACAAAGTTGGACAGCAGGAGATAAAATTTTCCGACAACAAAATCCGATCGCATCAATTCCGACCGTGTGTGGCCTGTTCCGACGCACAAAGTGCCACGCATGCTCAGAAGAAATTCCGACACGGGACAGCTCGTTCTGGTAAACTTAGCGTTCGCAATGGATACAGCACTTTCGTCACGCTGCAATGTAAAAAATGGTTTAATACAGCGCACTCTCTTCTTCTTTATAATGTGACAAGAATTAAGTAGTTTTGCTGCTCATATTCACACACACTTCTCACAAACTTTTATTTGTGTTTTTTTAGTGGGATTCCCTCAATATATTGTTATTAGTTGTCACATCTGACAGTTTTATATTTTTTATGTTTTTTTTATTTTGTTTTTAAGCCTTTTTTTTTCTTTAATGTTTGTATTTTTTCCAAGGCTGATCTTTGTTCAATGTTATTTTTATTTTTACTCCAGAATATTTTTGTGTGTGTTTTGTGTGGCAAGTTACCCCAACACCATTGATATCTTTTATTATTTAATCTCAAGGAGATTGTTTGGTGTTGGTGTCCCTTGTTCATTTCACATTATATATTAGAAATGTACCTGAATCCTCACAAACAAACTGTCATTTTTGAAGTAAAACACATAGGAGAGTATAATTCAAAACAAAAATCCTTTATTAAGGGATCAGAACCAAACAAAGAGGGAGGCAACACTGGATCAACAGGAGAAATTAGCGAAGCCTGGGACCCCCACGGCAGACATCAATTCTTCAACATCAAAATTGGTGGCCTGAGGAGTCCATATGTAAGGGAGTGCAGTCTGGTCCGGGATTCGCAGAGATCCGGATAGCAGCAGATGACATCTGTGTCCCCAGGCTGTGGTACCACAAGAGGCTGCATTTTTTGGCCGACCAGACTGGACCCAGGGCAATCACTGTCTGGTCTTCCTTTCACACTTCCTTCCAGGCTGTGGCTGTGCAGTTGGAGATGTGGCAGGAGGAGGAGTAGGACCTGGAGGAGGAGGAGGACTGGGGGGACCTGGAGGAGGACTGGGAGGACCTGGAGGAGGACTGGGAGGACCTGGAGGAGAGGGAGGAGGAGGAGGACCATCCCAAAGCTGTGTGTGAGGTGTAATTTGGCCCCTCATACCTTTCTCCAGAGCCTCTGATATGAGGGCCTCACACATGGCTTTTTGGCCCTCCTCCATCCTCTGCATTTTATATGCTATGAAGGCAGCAATGTTCTCCTGCCTGGTCTGTGGTGCTCCCAGGACCTCTGTAGCCCTCCAAAAGAATCTGATAGCCGCCTCCTCTAGGGCACTCGTCCTACTGCCACTTTCTCTTTTCAGGGGGGGTGGAGGGACCTTGATATCAGCCAGCCGGCTCTGCCCGGCCACCTCCTGGCTGAGACTTCCCTGTGTATGAAAAAGGGACATAGTTGTAATGTTTTGCATCATCAATCACAATCCTAAATTAGTACTCCAAACTAACATCTAGTTAACATCATTGATTGGACAAGCAGAAATATTTAGAGGAATGCTATACCTGGCTCAATCTGGGCTCCTCCACATGCGGCCTGGAAGGCCCAGGTTGGGCGTCAGAAGCCTCAGCCGGGGGGGAAGGAAGCGTGGAAGGAAGACTGGAGAGGGATGACCTGGGTTCAGTCTGGCCTGCCAGAAAGTGCAGCCTGTCGTAGTACAACATCCTGGGGACATAGATGTCACCTGCTGCTCCGGATCTCTGTGAATCCAGGACTTTCTTGCGCTCCCTCAGATATGTGCTCCTCAGGCCACCAATGAAAATCTTTAAATAAGTGATGTCTGCCGTGGGGATCACCTGCTTCACAATTTCACACAATTGCTCCAGTGCTGCCTTCCTCTTTGCTTGGTTCTTGAAATGGGGGTGGGTAATCTCCCACAGACAGGGCAGCTCACTTAGCATATCAATGAATAGTGACATGAAGTCAGTATCTCTCATTAAGATATCCATATTCACTGCAAGACACAACACAAGACAAAGCCTAATGTCAGACAAAACTCTCCTAATCTTGTTACAATATAGGCCTCAATCTAGAAGCAGTATAGGCACAAGTTTGTCTCTTACCTTCGTTCTTACGATCGGCGCGTCCAATGCTCCTTCCTCCGCTCACAGATCGTACGTAATACGCACGCGTGTTACGCTTTATACACACTGCGCATGCATGTACCTCCGCCCGCCCCTGACGTTCTTTCTAGTGTATTCCCCGCCCCTTTTCGTTCGGCGCAGTGGGTGAAGAGCATGATGGCAGAGTTACAGCAGGTGCGGGCTAATTATAGCAACGAGGAGGAGGAGGAGGAAAGGCCGGATCCAGGCACGTCCCGATCCAGAAGGAGACGTTTTAAGGCCACAAATATGTCGTTTGGGGAGATGTTGGAGATGGTACACATCATGAGGAAGTCCGACTATGACGGAAAATATGGGCCTTACCCCAACCCCAACATCCGAAAGGCAAAAATCATTGGTAAAGTGGTCAGGAGTCTAGAGCGGAATTTCGGGGTACGAAGGTCTAAAGATCAGCTCAGGAAGCGGTGGTCGGACCTGAAGTTGAGAGAGCCAGAGCAGTACCGAAAGATCCGGAGAGTGCTGCAAAAAAGTAAGTAGTTGTGCTGTGTTCCTATTCTTTCTGTCTTTATTACGTTCGTTCTGCTCCATATGCTTTTATTAATTGTAACGTTTAAAAGGGCAATTTTAATGTTCATGGGCCCATTATTTGTTCGTATCAAACATTTTTATTTCGGCCTCTAGAACACCATTGTTTAGGCCATATGCATTTTCACACATTTTTTGGGGCCTACTTGGATGCCAAAGATTTGTTTGTGTAGATGGGTTTGTTACTAGAATGAAATGACAACTAGATTGTGTGTAAAGAGAGGACACTGAGCAGCTGTTTTCACATCTGGACACTGGAGCACTAGTGTGGGACCCCAGAACACCATTTTTATTAGGGGGGCACACAGGTGCTCCAGTGTATACTATAGGGGGGGCTACATCTGTGAAGCTTGTACCAAACATGTAAAGTATTGCAGCTTGACAAAGGGCAATAAAAAAAATATACATCTTGGAACTCGGCTAAAATAGACAATTGTACCCCACTTCCAAGCAATGTTTCCTATTTCTAGTTCTGCCATCAAATATCTGTGTGCTAATTATACCATTTTTGTTTTACATAGGGGAGAAAAGACTCAGAGGGCAGCCCTCATCCGAGGAGACCACAGACCCCCCACCTATGGAAGAAGGTGAAATACCCCCAAACGAAGAAGAAGAGCAGGAGGAAGAAGAAGACGTGGTGGAGATTGGCACCACAACAGGTGAGTGTCTGCGACCACAGGCTCAGGTAAAAGAGATGGATGGTGGCAGATTTTTGAGACCTTTTTTTTGTTCTTTATCTCTTTTTAGGTGATCGTGATGTGAGGGATCCTGAACGCTTTACTTGAGAAAGTGCCCAGATACTTATCGGGGAGATCATGGGGTGTAATCTCCAATTGCAAAACATCCAGAACCAAATCAGTGATGTTATTAAAAAAAATAATAACATCATTGATGTTTTGGGGCGAATTTAAACCCCACAAAATCACCTGTTTTCTTAATGTGGTCCAATCTTCAAAAAATTTTTAAAATGTTTAGAAAAGCCAAATTTGGAGGATGCACACAGTGTGCCAACATGTGCTATCTGCCATCACGGGAGATCAATGGACGCGTTTTGGGGGTGCAACACCTTCCTCAATTATAAAGTCGCATTGAGGAAAGGCTTTCTCCCCCAAAACACGTCCCTTGATCCCCCCTGATGGCAGATAGCACATGTTGCCATTCGTAAATTGGTGTGCATCTTCCAAATTTGGCTTTTCCAGGGGTGATTTCCCCCCATCTGAACGCTAGATCAAACCCAGTTCCTAAATACTGATGTCTGATCTAGCCTTCAGGTTTTACCTAATGTGAACTTTGTAAGTTCAAGTTTTTTGGCTTTCTTGTTGGTTTTACACAGGCCTGTTTTATCTGAAATGGATATTTTGATTTTTCATAATGCTACTGCAAACATTGTTATACAACAAACATGTTGGTTTGTTTTAAAAACCTTTGGTAAATGCGCATGTGATTGTGCAGGTATAAAAAAGTGCCTTACTCAAGAATGTGTGGATTATTGTCTCAACACTACAACACTTTTGGGGTGATGTAATTGTTGTTTTATGCACAAATGGGGGTTATTTCCTAAGGGCAAATCCTCTTTGCACTACAAGTGCAGGTTCAGTGCAGTTGCAAGTGCACTTGTAGTGAAATGTGTTTTTGCATTTAGGAAGTACCAGCCAACACTGTTTTTTATAAGGTTACTCAATCACGACATTTTCTGCACTCAACACATTTCTGGCAGGGTCAGCTAAAACAAACACAAGCAGTAAATGTCCACCAAGAATTTCTTTTGGTTGTTTTTTATTTGAAAAAGGTGTCACAGATTGTCTGGCATATTGATAGCCCCCCTACCCGAAAAGAACTCCAGGTATCGTAACCGGACATCACGGGCATTCAGGGAGGGCAAGCCAGGACGGTCTCTTTCAAGTGCCGTCATTGTTGATGTATTTGGGATTCCGGCCTCAGGCCCAACTGAGCCAGCATAGTTGGCTGAATGTTTTTGTAGAAAATTATGGAGAACACAGCAGGCAAGTATTATATGGTTCAGTTTATACTCCGCCATATGGATGGGTGTCATAAATAATCGGAACCGGCTGGCCAGGATTCCAAATGTGTTCTCCACCACTCTTCGGGCTCTGGCCAGCCGGTAATTAAAAACCCTCTGTTCCGGGGAGAGAGTCCTCATCGGGAATGGCCGCATCAGGTGGTCCCCCAGCGCAAATGCTTCATCAGCAACGAACACAAATGGGAGACCTTCAACATTGTCCTCTGGAGGTGGCAAGTCCAAGCTGCCATTCTGGAGACGCCTGTAGAACTCCGTCTGGGCGATGACTCCACCATCGGACATCCGGCCATTCTTCCCCACGTCCACATACAAGAAGTCGTAATTAGCCGACACCACCGCCAACATCACTATACTATTAAACCCCTTGTAATTATAATAGTACGACCCCGAGTTGGGTGGTGGGACGATGTGGACGTGTTTCCCATCAATTGCCCCTCCGCAGTTAGGAAAGTCCCACCGCTGGGCAAAGTGGGAGGCCACAGTCTGCCATTCCTGTGGCGTGGAAGGAAACTGTTGAGGAAAAAACAATAAACATTACTATTTTTTCACAGAAACCTGGCAAGCAGATTAGACACAAACATTATGGGTCAACCTCCAGATAGCATTTATTAAGGGGAATTTAACAACAACAAAGTATAAGGTACACCTATCATATTCCCCCTCCCCCCCTCATGGGCCATTTCTAACATTATAGGGGGGGGAACTCTTGGACAGGTAACCCTCTTCACTTCATTGAGAGATGAATGGCTAAATACAGGGTATTACTTGGAACAGCCCCTCCTTAGTTACACTATTGGCAGCCCACTGGACAGGTAAGAAGTGTCATAATACAAAGATATAAATACACACTGTACACATTTGAGCACATTTGGACATTCTGCTATTACCTATCAAGATCATAATAGGATACAAGAACTTTAAACAGTACCATTGGAAAGTATACAGGCAGGCCCTTGCACTACATGCTTTGGGGAATTAATCCATAAATCTGAGCACTAAAGAGATGGGTATAGTGTGTATGGGTTTGGCAAAGTCAGCAGATAGATGATTGAAGATAGAGAACTGGGATCAGCTGACTTAGCAGTTGGGGGAGGGAGGGTTACAAAAAATTTGGGGACACCACAAAAAAAAGCCTCTGCCACTCTGCCTGAATTTAAATCAAAAATAACATTTCAAAACATTTTAGGGGGTGTTTGGGGTAAAGCACTACTATGGAGCTGATAAAATACATTGTTAAGTGACTACATGAGGTGAATATAGGGGCAGGAGACACCATGCTGGGGAGGTTATTGAAGGGCAAATATGTATGAAGGACCTAAAATAATAATTACATAAAAATCCAGCATGCATGAGGACAAAGGGGACATTCACAGCATATTACAATCATGGTAATTATGGAATGAGGGAAGAAATACAATATATTATCAAACATTCAATACAATAAAATGTGATATAAAAGGATAAAAATCTTACCTTCATATACTCCTTCTGCAGGACCTGGATGATGGCAGAACAGGTCTCTGGGATGATGATACCCAGATCCTGGGGGGAGATGCCTGTCGAGAACTTCAAGTCCTGCAGACTTCTCCCTGTGGCCAAATACCGCAAGGTAGCGACCAACCTCTGCTCCGGAGTGATGGCTTGCCTCATGCAGGTATCCTGCCTGCTAATATAGGGGGTCAGCGAAGCCAACAAACGGTGAAATACGGGGTCCGTCATCCTGAGAAAGTTCCTGAAATCATCAGGATTATTCTCACGGATCTCACGGAGCAAAGGCATATGACAGAACTGGTCACGCTGAAGCAACCAATTCTTGGTCCATGAACTCCTCCCCACCCTGTTCATGGACTGGACTTGTGTCAAGGTCAGGACCCCAACACCAAGCCCCCGCACAGCACGAACTCTACGAGGAGTACGCATACGAAACATGGCTAGAAAACGGTCGGCTGCTCAGAACGAAGTAACAGAACGCACTGAAGAACAGCAAGGCCTGTGAAGAGCGACCTGAAAAACAGCAACGAGCGGACAAGATCGCACAGAAAACTCCAATACGAACTGACTGCACGCACTGAAGAGCAGATACAAACCCACAAGCACAAACTGAACGGCAGAAAACGATCTGAAAGCCACGAGTCTGAAAAAGCGCGAATCGTCTCTCACCAAACTTTTACTAACACGAGATTAGCAAAAGGAGCCCAAAGAGTGCCGCGCTTGGTTCTGAACTGGCCTTTTCTAGTCTCGTCGTACGTGCTTGACGTCACCGCGTTCTTGGCGATCGGAAATTCCGACAACTTTGTGCGACCGTGTGTAGGCAAAACAAGTTTGAGCCAACATCCGTCGGAAAAAATCCGAGGATTTTGTTGTCGGAATGTCCGAACAAAGTCCGACCGTGTGTACGGGGCATTACTCTTGGTGGGTGCAGAAACGGGCCCTGCTGTGAAATATTAGATCAAGAATTGTAATTACATACCATTGTTGATCAGGGGCAGAGAAATTGGGCATTTGGTGGTGCTGGTGGTGTTGCCACAACACTGTAAGCCCTCACAGTTACTCTTGGTGAATGCAAGAATGGACCCTGCTGTGAAATATTAGATCAAGAATTGTAATTACATGTCCCTGTTGAACAGAGGCAGAAAAATTGGGCCTTGGGCACTGGTGCCACAACACTGCAACCCCTCACAGATACTCTAGTTGGAGCGCGGGAATGAGCCTTGCTGCAAAGTAATGCATCGAAAATTGTAATTACACGCCCTTGTTAAACAGGGGCTGAAAAATTGGGCGTTAGGCACTGGTGCTGGTGCCACAACACTGCAACCCCTCACAGATACTCTAGTTGAGCGCAGCAACTAACCCTCCTGCAAAATATTGCATTAAAAATTGTAATTACATGCCCCTGTTAAACAGGGGCTGAAAAATTGGGCCTTAGCCACTGGTGCCGGCGCCCAGAACCAAAAATGTTCTTACAAGCTATCAGCATGATCATTGAGGAGGAAGAGGATAATCACTCAGCATAACAGGATAGTCACTCAGCATCAGCATAGGCAGTCTTGAAGGGATCTGACATTTCAAAAAAAATTAGTCAGTTACATCAGCATCAGGTGCCTGGTAGCTGGTGGTGATCCAAGACTGATTCATTTTTATGAAGGTCAGTCGATCGAACGAGTCGGTGGACAGGCCCACACTTTGATCGGTTACAAAGCCTCCAGCAGCACTGAATGTGCGTTCTGAAAGAACGCTGGATGCAGGACAGGCCAGTAGCTCAATTGCATACTGTGCAAGCTCTGGCCAGTGATCCATCCTCAAGACCCAGTAACCCAGAGGATTTTCGGTGGGAAAGGTGTCCAAGTCAGATCTTGCCCCTTGGTATTCCTGCACCATGTAAAACAGACGCTGGTGATGGTTGCTGGAACCGATCATACCTTGGGGCTGCGGACTAAAAAATTGTCTGAATGCGTCGGTCAGAAGGCCACCTTCTCCACCGCTCATTCTTTGATTGACCGAAGCCTCAGCAACACGTTGTCCAGGAACAGGATTTTGTAACCTCCCAGTCTCTGGGAATGCGTTGCACAGACCTTTCTGCAAGGCCTCCCGAAGATGTTTCATCCTCTGATCCCTCTGCGATGGCAAGATAAGGTCCGCAACCTTGCCCTTGTAACGTGGATCAAGGAGGGTTGCCAGCCAGTATTGATCCCTCTCCTTGATACCACAAATACGAGGATCCTTCCGCAGGCTTTGCAGGATCAGGGGGGCCATGCAGCGTAGGTTTGCTGAGGCATTCGGTCCGGAGTCCTCTGGGTCACTAAGGATAACATGATCCACAGCCACCTCCTCCCAGCCACTTACAAGTCCATGGGTTTCTTCGGACTGTAAATGATCCCTTGAAGACTGCTGCTGATGCTGAGTGCCAGGCTCCACTGCCATGATGACACAATCCTCCTCCTCCTCCTCATCCTCTTCCTGTGTGATCGGCAGGCACACAGGAACACTGTCTGGAAAAAGGGGGCCTTGAGAGTTAAGGAAGTCCTCCTCTTCCTCCCTCTGTTCTGCCTCAAGTGCCCTGTCCATTATTCCACGCAGCGTGTGCTCCAACAGGTGGACAAGAGGTACAGTGTCACTGATGCATGCACTGTCACTGCTCACCATCCTCGTGGCCTCCTCAAATGGTGACAGGACAGAGCATGCATCCATGATCATAGCCCACTGGCGTGGGGAAAAAACCAAGGTCCCCTGACCCTGTCCTGGTGCCATATTTGCATAGGTACTCATTGATGGTCCTCTGCTGAATGTACAGCCGCTGCAGCATGGCCAATGTTGAGTTCCACCTCTTGGTCATGTCACAGATTAGGCGGTTCTTGGGCAGGTTAAATTCCATTTGGAGGTCAGCCAGCCGAGCACTGGCATTATATGACCTGCCGAAATGCACACAGACTTTCCTGGCCTGCCTCAGGACATCCTGTAAGCCCGGGTACCTGCTCAAGAACCGCTGCACCACCAAGTTAAGGATGTGAACCAAACAGGGCACATGGGTCAGTTGTCCCTGTCGGAGGGTGGAGAGGAGGTTGGTGCCATTGTCACAAACCACCATACCTGCCTTAAGCTGGTGTGGCGTCAACGACCTCTGAACCTGCCCCTGCAGAGCTGACAGAATCTTTGCCCCAGTGTGGGTCCTATCCCCCAAGCACACCAGCTCAAGCACCGCATGGCATCTTTTTGCCTGCATGCTTGCATAGCCCCATGAACGCCTACGGAGCACCGCTAGTTCCGAGGATAAATCAGCACAGGAAGAGGCCATGGAAGAAGAAGAAGAGGAGGGGGTGGAGGAGAGAGCTGTGGCAGAATCACCACTACTAGCATTTGGGAGGCGTGGTGGCGGAACAACCTCCAACACTACTGCACCCTGTCCTGCATCCTTCCCAGCTGCCAGAAGAGTCATCCAGTGCGCGGTGAAAGATAGGTAACATCCCTGTCCAAGCCTGCTGGACCATGAGTCAGCGGTAATATGCACCTTACCGCTGACTGCCCTGTCCAGCAAGCTCAAGACATTGCCTTCCACATGCCGGTAGAGAGCTGCAATCGCCTTCAGTGAGAAAAAGTGGCATTTGGGAACGTGCCACTGAGGAATCGCACATTCCACAAACTCACGGAAGATGGCAGAGTCTACCAACTGAAAATGTAGCAGTTGAAGTGCGGTGTGGATGGCTGGGAGCGAACTTCTTTCAGCGGTGCAGCAGCTGGGGCAGGGAAATTTGCCTGGTACAATCTGACGTTGGTGTACTGATAGCAGATTGCCCCCAAAGTATTTGGCTGTGACACACCTAATTCTACACCTTCATTCCCCTCAGTGCAGGTCTCAGAGAGGACTGGAGGTATAGTGGGGTTGGAGATCCCAGCTGATGAGGAGCAAGGAGAGGTCCTCTTTGTTTTTTGGTGTGGGTCTTTTAGGTACGCTTGCCAACTAACTCCATAGCAGGTCGACATATATCTGGTCATGTAGTTCCCAAGCGGGTGATGTTTTGGCCATGCGAGATACACTTGAGACATATGTTGCAAATAGCAGCGGTGGGATCTGATGCACTCGTTTAAAAAAGGCCCACACCAATGAACTTTTGGAATAATGCGCAGAGACAGCAGTGCCCTGCACATGCGGAGCTCTGCGGTGTGCTGCCCTTAGGCTGGCCCCTGGAGGGCATCCTGCCTCATTGGTGATGTGCCTCCTCCTCCTTCTCTCTCCTATCAGGCACCCACATGGAGTCAGTGACCTCATCATCCCCCTTTGACAACACTGTTATCAAACAGTTCGGGTGACTCCTCAGGAGGACATGGTGGGGCTAGGGAAGGAGTGACTGATGCCATTGAGCCGAGGGAGGAGGCCACATTGGCAGCTGCTTTGCCAGACAAAAGTACACTGAGCCTGGGTGAGGGAGGATGAGGAGGATGAGGATGGCTTGGTCATTCACTCTACCAAGTCTTCCGTATGTTGCGGCTCAACACGGCCAGCTGCTGAAAAAAAGGACAAGCGTGTCCCACAGCCACGTGCTGATGAGGATGCACCGTCTCCATGACCAGCACTGTTGCCTCTAGACATAGAACCTGCTTGCCCTCTTTTATTGGCTTGTGACTGTCTGCCTCTCCTTGTTGGCCTTCCAGACATACTAATGGCCTGCAGTGAGATGTAGCTGCACAAAGCTGGGATGTATATATATATATACTGATACTGCAGCTAACAGAATCAACTGCCTGCCTGTAGTATTATTAGTATGAGAACACCAGCAATTGTCTTCAGGTAGCTTTAGGTGCACACTGTGCAGAGGACACAGTACACTAACTGTAAATACTGTAGCTGCCTGCCTGTGGTATTAATAGGAGCAGAACAACAGCAATTGTCTTCAGGTAGCTTTAGGTGCACACTGTTCAGAGGACACAGTACACTAACTGTAAATACTGTAGCTGCCTGCCTGTGGTATTAATACGATCAGAAGAACACCACCAATTTTATTCAGGTAGCTTTAGGTGCACACTGTGCAGAGGACACAGTGCACTAACTGTAAATACTGTAGCTGCCTGCCTGTGGTATTAATAGGATCAGAACAACAGCAATTGTCTTCAGGTAGCTTTAGGTGCACACTTTGCAGAGGACACAGTACACTAACTGTAAATACTGTAGCTGCCTGCCTGTGGTATTAATAGGAGCAGAAGAACACCACCAATTTTATTCAGGTAGCTTTAGGTGCACACTTTTTGACATTGCGTAACAGTGGCCTGAGGTAATGATATGTTCAGGGCATTAGATTTTGAGTAAATTATTTTTTTTTTAAGTTAGAAAAGGTCTGGAAGAGTTTTAGGTCTTTTAAGAGATTTGGTATAGATATGTGTGGCTCAGATAGAAAGAGCAAGAGATCATCAGCGAAAGCTGCTAACTTACTGTATACGTTTATTTTTTAATTGTGATCCCTTTAATATCTGGGTTTAGTCTGATTTTATTAAGGAGAGGTTCAAGAGTAAGGATGAAAAGAAGTGGAGAAAGGGGGCAGCCCTGTCTCGTTCCGTTATGGAGACGGAAGGCATCTGACAGGTGGCCATTCACATCCACTCTCGCAGTAGGTGTTGAGTACAGTGCTCTTATGTATGACAACATTAAATTGGGTAATCCAATGGCTGTGAGGACCGCATCAATATAGTCTCAGGCCACCCTGTGAAATGCCTTTTCCGCGTCCAGGGAAAGAAAAAATCTGTGTTTTCCACTTTTATTGAGCCAATGATGGATGTTTAGAGCCTTGATAATATTGTCTCTACCTTCTCTACCAGGTATGAAGCCAATCTGATTGAGAGAGATTAAGGAAGGGAGCAAAGGTAGTAAGCGCTTAGCCAGAATTTTGGTGTAAATTTTTACATCTAAGTTGATGAGAGATATCAGACAGTAGTTTGTTACCAATGATGCGTCTTTTTTCCTTCTTTAGGAATGACCGCTATGTGCGCTTCTAAAGTTGTTGTGGGGGGTTGTGTATGTCAGATTTAAAGGAACAGAAGGCAGATATGAAGCGAGGATTTAGTATGTCCTTGAAAATCTTGTAGTACTGTAGTGGTAGGCAGTCTGGGCCAGGGGCTTTACCTACTTTCATATCTTTGAGAGCTTTTTCGAATTCCTCCTCAGTAAGAGGCACATTCAGATTACGGGAGGCCTCGGTGGAGATCTGTGGTGTACCATAATTTGAAAGGAATTCTTGCATACCGTCTTTTCTGTTATCAGAATTAAGGCAGCATTTTGGGTTAGAGTTGATGTTATAAAGAGTTTGATAATATTTTTCAAAATGGCATGCTATAGCTTCGTTGAATGAATGTGTGTTCCCTTGCTTGTCTCTTATGTGATGTTCTGTGGCACTGCTTTTTTTGCTTTAAACTACTCTGGCAAGGAGTCTATCGCTTTTATTTCCTTGTTCGTAGTATATTTTGTGTCTTGGAATGAAGTGTTTAGTTCTTCAAGAAGGAATTGTCTTGTTTGGGTCAGCTCTTGGAGGGTTGTAGATGTATATGGTTAAGCAGTCTGGCTAACGGATAGTGAGATAGTAACTTGTAAATTGTTTATCAAAAACCTGCAAAAAGAATAAAAGAAATGCTGAGCAAGGGTAAGAAATACATACTTGCTGTGGGAGAGGAAGGGGCTGTTCAGGATGTCTAAGAAGGTGTCCTTAGTGTTCTGTAATCCAACATGGAGTAACACTATCTTCTTGAGTAAAGAATCCTCCTGTGAGAGCTGTATAAAAGTGAACTGGGTAAACAGCAAATGGTTATCGCTCGCAGGCTACCAGAAAAAAAAAGTAAAATAGAAAGAGTTAGTGAAAAATTAGTTTAACTTTGTGAGCTGCAGAGAGTAGGGGTGAGGGGTGAAAGTTCTACCCCTAATGTGTAGGTTAGGAAATTTGCTGAGAATAAGTGATTTGCTGGACTTCGGGTGTCCATACGGTCTCTATGCCGAGTTGGTGATAAGCCCAGGCTTCTGGGGTCTTCTCCTCTACGATTTGGGGTGGGATGAGTTATGCCCTGTACACACGGTTGGATTTTCCGATGGAAAATGTGCGATCGGAGCGTGTTGTCTGAAATGCCGACCATGTGTGGGCTCCATCGGACTTTTTCCATCGGATTTTCCGACACACAAAGTTTGAGAGCAGGCTATAAAATTTTCTGACAACAAAATCCAATTGCATCAATTCCGACCGTGTGTGGACAATTCCGACGCACAAAGTGCCACGCATGCTCGGAAGAAATTCCGAGACGGGGGTTGTGTATGTCAGATTTAAAGGAACAGAAGGCAGATATGAAGCGAGGATTTAGTATGTCCTTGAAAATCTTGTAGTACTGTAGTGGTAGGCAGTCTGGGCCAGGGGCTTTACCTACTTTCATATCTTTGAGAGCTTTTTCGAATTCCTCCTCAGTAAGAGGCACATTCAGATTACGGGAGGCCTCGGTGGAGATCTGTGGTGTACCATAATTTGAAAGGAATTCTTGCATACCGTCTTTTCTGTTATCAGAATTAAGGCAGCATTTTGGGTTAGAGTTGATGTTATAAAGAGTTTGATAATATTTTTCAAAATGGCATGCTATAGCTTCGTTGAATGAATGTGTGTTCCCTTGCTTGTCTCTTATGTGATGTTCTGTGGCACTGCTTTTTTTGCTTTAAACTACTCTGGCAAGGAGTCTATCGCTTTTATTTCCTTGTTCGTAGTATATTTTGTGTCTTGGAATGAAGTGTTTAGTTCTTCAAGAAGGAATTGTCTTGTTTGGGTCAGCTCTTGGAGGGTTGTAGATGTATATGGTTAAGCAGTCTGGCTAACGGATAGTGAGATAGTAACTTGTAAATTGTTTATCAAAAACCTGCAAAAAGAATAAAAGAAATGCTGAGCAAGGGTAAGAAATACATACTTGCTGTGGGAGAGGAAGGGGCTGTTCAGGATGTCTAAGAAGGTGTCCTTAGTGTTCTGTAATCCAACATGGAGTAACACTATCTTCTTGAGTAAAGAATCCTCCTGTGAGAGCTGTATAAAAGTGAACTGGGTAAACAGCAAATGGTTATCGCTCGCAGGCTACCAGAAAAAAAAAGTAAAATAGAAAGAGTTAGTGAAAAATTAGTTTAACTTTGTGAGCTGCAGAGAGTAGGGGTGAGGGGTGAAAGTTCTACCCCTAATGTGTAGGTTAGGAAATTTGCTGAGAATAAGTGATTTGCTGGACTTCGGGTGTCCATACGGTCTCTATGCCGAGTTGGTGATAAGCCCAGGCTTCTGGGGTCTTCTCCTCTACGATTTGGGGTGGGATGAGTTATGCCCTGTACACACGGTTGGATTTTCCGATGGAAAATGTGCGATCGGAGCGTGTTGTCTGAAATGCCGACCATGTGTGGGCTCCATCGGACTTTTTCCATCGGATTTTCCGACACACAAAGTTTGAGAGCAGGCTATAAAATTTTCTGACAACAAAATCCAATTGCATCAATTCCGACCGTGTGTGGACAATTCCGACGCACAAAGTGCCACGCATGCTCGGAAGAAATTCCGAGACGGAACAGCTCGGTCTGGTAAAATTGGCGTTCGGAATGTATAGAGCACTTTCGTCACGCTGCAATGTTTAAAATTGTTTAATACAGCGCACTCTCTTCTTCTTTATAATGCAGGAAGAACAAAGTAGTTTTGCTGCTGATATTCACACATACTTCTCACAAACTTCTTTCTTTCTTATTTATCGTGATTCCCTCAATATATTATGAGTTGTCACATCTGACCAAAAATCTATATCATTTTTTTTTGTGTTTTTTTTTTTTTGTTTTGTTTTCAAGCCTGATGTGATTTTTTTTTAGGATTGTATATTTTTCAAGGCTGATCTTGTGTTTTTTTTTTTTTTTTTTTTAGTTATTTAACATCCAGAATATTTTTGTGTGTGTTTTGTTTGTCAAGTTACCACAACACCATTATTATCTTGTATTATTTAATCTCAAGGAGATTGCTTGGTGTTGGTGTCTCTTGTTAATTTCACATTGTAGTTTTGAAATGTACCTGCCTCCTCACAAACAAACTGTCCTTTTTGAAGGAAAACACACATAGGCGAGTATAATTGAAACCAAAAAACCTTTATTAAGGGCTCACAGACAGGGCTGCTCCCTTTATTTGTCTAAGAACAGGGGGAGGAAGTTGTGGTCATTGAAGCCATCCATTTTTTCTGCAGGACACAACACAAGACAAACCCTAATGTCAGGCAAAACTCTCCTAATCTTGTTACAATATAGGCCTCAATCTAGAAGCAGTATAGGCCCAAGTTTAGATCTTACCTCCGAAACTCCTTCCTCCGTTCACAGATCATACGTACTACGCACGCGTGTTACGCTTTAAACACACTGAGCGTGTGTGAAACTCCGCCCACCCCTGATGTTCTTTCTATTCTATTCCCCACCCCTTCTCATTCGGTGCAGTGGGGGAAGAGCACATGGCGGGGACACAGCAGGTGCATGCTAATTACAGCAACGAGGAGGAGGAGGAGGAAAGCCCGGAGCCAGAAACGTCACGATCCAGAAGGAGATGATTTAAGGCATCAAATATGTCCTTTGGGGAGATGTTGGAGATGGTCGATATCCTGAAGAAGGCCGACTATGATGGGAAGTATGGGCCTTACCCCAACCTCAACGTCAGAAAGGCCAAGATAATGGTGAAAGTGGTCAAGAGTCTGCACCAGAATTTCAGGGTACGATGATTGAAAGATCAGCTCAGGAAGCGGTGGTCGGACCTCAAATTGAGAGAGCACGAGCAGTACAGAAGGATCCAGAGAGTGCTGCAAAAAAGTAAGTAGTTGTGCTGTGTTCCTATTCTTTATGTTTATTACATTCGTGCTGCTCCATGTGCTTTTCTTAACTGTTATCCAGTTTAAAATGGCAACTGGGCAACTCATGTTCATGGGCACATTATTCGTTCATAGAAAACATTGTTCATTCGACCTAGAAAACACCATTGTTTTGGCCATATGCATTTGCCCACATTTTTTAGGGCCTACTTGTCTGAAATTAATTTGGTTGTGTAGATGGGTTTGTAACTAGAATGAAATGCTAACTAGATTCTGTGTAAGGAGAGGACACTCAGCAGTTTTCACATCTGGACTCTGAAGCACTAGTGTGGGACACAAGAACACCCTTTTTATTAAGGGGTCCCACACAGGTGCTCCACTGTATACTATAGGGGTATCTCCATCTGTGAAGCTTGTACAAAACAGGTAAAGTAGGGAAGCGTGACAAAGGACAATAAAAATTCTACATCTTAGAACTCAGCCAAAATAGATTGTACCCCACTTCCAAGCAATGTTTCATATTTATAGTTCTGCCATCAAATATCTGTGTGCTAAGTATACCTATTTTTTTTACATAGGGGAGAAAAGACTCGGAGGACACCCCTCATCCGAGGAGACCACAGACCCCCCACCTCTGGAAGAAGGTGAAATCCACCCAAGCCAAGCAGAGCAGGAGGAGGGAGACGTGGTGGAAAACTGGCACCACAACAGGTGAGTGTCTGCGACCACAGGCTCAGGTAAGAGATGGATGCCGGCATATTTATAATACATGTTTTTTTTTGTTTCTATCTTTTTATGTGATCGTGATGTTGTGGATCCAGGGCATTTCCCCTCGGAAAGTGCACAGATCCTGATTGGGGAGATCATGGGGTGTAATAGGGACTTGGAAAACATCCTGAAAAACATCAATGATGAAGAACATCATTGATGTTTTAGGGAGAGTTTAAAACCCCTCAAAATCCCTTATTTTTTGGCGCTTTTTGTGAGCTAAAATTTTTTACCATTTTTGGACATATTTGCAAAAAGCCAAATTTTGAAGAGGCACACAGTGTGTCAACATGTGATATCTGCCATCACGGGAGATAAATTGACGCATTTTGGGGGTGCAACCCCTTCCTCAACAATAAAGTAGCTGGGAGGAAGGGGCTGCACCCACAAAACACGTCCCTTGATCCCCTGTGATGGCAGCTAGCACATGTTGACATTCGGCAATTGGTGTGCATCTTCAAAATTTGGCTTTTCTAGGGGTGACTTCACCCCATCTGAACGCAATATCAAACACAGTTTTGTAAATACTCGTGACTGATATTGCCTTCAAGTTCTACCAAATGTGAACTTTGTAAGTTCAAGATTTGTGTCTTTCTTGTTGGTTTTAAACATGCCTGTTTTATCTTAAATGGACATTTCTACTTTTTCTAATGTGACCCCAAAAATTGTTATACAACAAACATGTTGGTTTGTTTTAAAAACCTTTTTCTAAATGCACATGTGATTGTACTGGTATTAAAAATATTGTGTGGATTATTGTTTCAATGCTCCAAAACTTTTGTTGTGCTCTAATTGGTGTTTTCTGTGCCAATGTAGTGCAAAGTGTCTTTGACTTTAGTAAACAACACCCAACAGTGCTTTGTACTGTTACACAATCACGCCATTTTC
Organism: Aquarana catesbeiana; assembly: GCF_042186555.1. Lineage (NCBI taxonomy): Eukaryota > Metazoa > Chordata > Amphibia > Anura > Ranidae > Aquarana > Aquarana catesbeiana. The sequence continues at coordinate 204,013,042 of NC_133330.1, forward strand.
AGGACTCACCACATTTCTGTCAGGGTCAGCTAAAAGAAACACAAGCAGTAAATGTCACCAAAGATTTTAGTAGTTAATTTTTTTTTTATTTGAAAAAGGTTTTAGACATTGTCTGGCATATTGATAGCCCCCCTACCCACAAAGTATTCAAGGTATCTTAGATGGACGTCACGGGCACTCAGGGGGGGCAAGCCAGGATGGCCACTTTCAAGCGCCGTCAAGGTTGGTTCATTTTGAATTCCAGCCTCAGGCCCAACTGAGCCATCAAAGCTGGCAGAATGTTGCCATAAAAAGTTGTGTAGAACACAGCACGCCAGGATGATATGATTCAGCTTGTACTCCGCCATGTGTATGGGTGTAAGAAATAGGTGGGACTGGCTGGCCATGATTCCAAACGTGTTCTCCACCACTCTTCTGGCTCTGGCCAGCCGGTAATTAAAAACCCTCTGGTCCGGGGTGAGGGTCCTCATCGGGAATGGCCGCATACGATGGTCCCCCAGCGCAAACACTTCATCTGCAACGAAGACGAATGGGAGTCCTTCCACATTGTCTTCTGGAGGTGGCAAGTCCAAGCTGCCATTCTGGAGACGCCTGTAGAACTCTGTCTGGGCGATGACTCCACCATCGGACATCCGGCCATTCTTCCCCATGTCCACATACAGGAACTCGTAAGTAGCCGACACCACCGCCAACATCACAATACTATTGAACCCCTTATAGTTGAAATAGTATGACCCCGAGTTGGGTGGTGGGACGATGTGGACGTGTTTCCATCAATTGCCCCTCTGCAGTTAGGAAAGTCCCACCGCTGGGCAAAGTGGGAGGCCACAGTCAGCCATTCCTGTGGCCTGGAAGGAAACTGTGGAGTCAAACAAGAAAAACAAATTAGTCATTTTGCACATAAACAGGGAAAGCAGATTAGGCACAAACATTCTTGGCCAACATAAAGATAACATTTATTTGAGGGAGTTTTTAAAGACCAAAGTATAAGGTACACCTATCAGATTTCCCCCCTTCTCATGGGTCATTTCTAACATTTTGGGGGTCCTCTTGGTCAGGTAACCCTCTCCACTTCATTGAGAGATGAATGCCTAAATAATGGGTATTACTTTGGCCAGCCCCTCCTTAGTTACACTTTTGGCAGCCCACTGGACAGGTAAGAAGTGTCATAATACAAAGATATAAATACACATTGTACACATTTAAGCACATTTGGACATTCTTATATTACCTATCAAGATAATAAAAGGATACAAAAACTTTAAACAGTACCATTTGAAAGTATTCAGGCAGGCCCTTGCACTACATGCTTTGGGGAATTCATCCATAAATCTGACCACAAAAGAGATGGCTATAGTGTGTATGGGTTTGGCAAAGTCAGCAGATAGATAATTGAGGATAGATAGAGAATTGTTATCAGCTTACTTAGCAGCTGAGGAGAGGGAGGGTTCCAAATGATTTGGGGACCCCCCAAAAAAAGCCTCTGGTACTCTGCCTGAATTTAAAGCACAAATCACATTTAAAAACATTTTAGGGGGTGTTTTGGTAAAGCACTACTATGAAGCTGATAATATACATTGTTAAGTGACTACATGAGGTGAATATAGAGCCAGGAGACCATGCTGGGGAGGTAAGTGAAGGCAAATATGTATGAAGGACAAAAATATTACATAACAATCCAGAATGCATGAGGACAAAGGGGACATTCACAGCATATTACGATCATGGTAATTAAGGAATGAGGAAAGAAATACAATATATTAGCAAACATTAAATACAATAAAATGTGATATTAAAGGATACAAATCTTACCTTAATATACTCCTTCTGCGGGACCTGGATGATGGCAGAACAGGTCTCTGGGATAAGGGTGGGGACTAGCCTCTGCTCTGGAGTGATGGCTTGCCTCATGCAGGTATCCTGCCTGCTAATATAAGGGGTCAGCAAAGCCAACAAACGGTGAAATACGGGGTCTGTCATCCGGAGAAAGTTCCTGAAATCATCAGGATTATTCTCACGGATCTCACGGAGCAAAGGCATATGACAGAACTGGTCACGCTGAAGCAACCAATTCTTGGTCCATGAACTCCTCCCCACCCTGTTCATGGACTGGACTTGTGTCAAGGTCAGGACCCCAACACCAAGTCCCCACACAGCACAAACTCTACGAGAAGTATGTACATGCAACATGGCTAGAAAGCGGTCGGCTGCTCAGAACGAAGTAACAGAACGCACTGAAGAATAGCAAGGCCTGTGAAGAGCGACCTGAAAAACAGTAACGAATGAACAAGAACACAATGACAAGAGTCAATGGTACTCGCTGCACGCACTGAAGAGCAGATACAAACCCACAAGCACAAACTGAACAGCAGAAAACGATCTGAAAACCACGAGTCTGAAAAAGCACGAAACGTCTCTCACCAAACTTTTACTAACACGAGATTAGCAAAAGGAGCCCAAATGGTGCCGCACTTGGTTCTGAACTGGCCTTTTCTAGCCTCATCGTACGTGGTGTACGTCACCGCGTTCTTGGCGATCAGAAATTCCAACAACTTTGTGCAACCGTGTGTACGCAAAACAAGTTTGAGCCAACATCTGTTGGAAAAAATCCATGGATTTTGTTGTTGGAATGTCTGATCAATGTCTGATCGTGTGTACGGGACATAAGAGTTGTTTCTGCATCTGCAATCCTTGTCTCTGCGCTCTTGGGGTAGAATTGTTGGAGACCTTGATCCGATCCAGGTTTCTGTGATGGAGTAAGAGCTGTACCACTCAAGGACTTCTGTTAAGGGCATGTTCAATGTGTAGCAAAATGTCTGCAGATCGTGAGGGGTGCGGAGTTGGGCAGTGTGACCTCTCAACGTGACTGACAGACAGCCATCTGTATGTAATTCCACTCATGCATAGTTGATCCAGCAGGGGGCGTAGGGCTCCCCTATGCTGGAGAGTGATGGTGGAAAGATCCTGGAAAAGTTTAATTTCCATCCCATTAAGAAGAACTCTATTACGTTCTCTTGCCTTTCTGAGAATAGCCTCTTTTATTGGGAAATTTTCTAAGCAGAATATTATGTCCCTGGGTGGGTCACTCTCACGGCCCCTTGGTCTGAGCGCTCTATGGATTCTTTCCATTTCTATGGGAGCATCAGCTGGTCTGTCTAGCAATTCATTAAACATACCTGCTACAGTCTGTTCAATGTGTTGTTGTTCCATAGACTCTGGGATCCCTCTGATCCATATATTATGGTGGCGGCCATGATTATCGAGATCCTCCAGATGTCCCTGTATTTCCAGAATGTGGGGTAGGTTTCCATCCGATGACCATTGCACTTGCCTTATGGCATCCACATGGCTGGTTGAAGTATGCTCCATTGTTCCCATCTGAGCTGCTATTGAATGGATATTATTCTTCAGGTCTGTGATAGCCGCAGAAAGTGTAGCTTTAAAGTCTGATGCTACTGCCTGAAGGTCCATGAGGGAGAGGGATTGTATAGCTGGAGCAGATGGGGTTCCGCCATCTCATGGTGCTGCAGCGTGGGTGTTAGCAGAGCAGGCCTGTTCCATCTCAGAGGCCGCATGGCCTTCCACCACAGCCATACCAAACATTGCAGGAATGTTTCCCATGGACTGCGACAGCGGCTCTTTGATGCTGCGGTGTGCCGAGGGGTTGTGGTAGTTTTTCCACATGTTTGTGCTCTTGAAGAGGCTCGTTTGGTTCCTGTACTGGTCGGATTAGAGCTCCGTAGTGCAGGAGAGATCTGTTCAGGGTGCCATCACAGAGCAGAGTGTTTTTTAATAGTTCAGCTTGTAAGAATAGGTTTTGATTTGCATTCATTTTCTACCTGTTTATAGACATTAGATGCCAGCCTCATAATCTGGCCTTTTTTGTCCAGATTGGATGTGTAAAAAAATGTGTCTATGATTGTTTTTTCTTTTACATGTGTATGTCATGATTCTTTTTAATTACTTTAATTCTGTCTATAATGAAACATTATGTTGCTGCAAATAGTGTAATTTTCATTGCGATCAATCTCTGTTTTGCAAATGAGCAGAGATAATGCGAAAATATAATCTACTGATAGGCAGTTGCAAAGTAAAAGAACCAGAATTTATAATATTCCAGAAAACAAAAAAAGAAGATGCTGCTCTTCTAAAAACCCAGTGTAAACTTTAATGTACATTGAGGGGGATTTAGTAAAACTGGTGCACACAAAATGTGGTGCAGCTGTGCATATTGATCAGCTTCTAGGATTTATTGTGAAAGCTTAATTGAATATGCTGAAGTTAGAAAATGATTGGTTACTATGCACAGCTGCACCAGATTCTGTGCGAACCAGTTTTAGTAAATCCCCCCATTGTCGTTTTTTTGTTACAAGGTTATTCCACCTGCTTTCTAATGCATTTCACTCTGCTAGGAGCTTAACTGTAGAGTAATGCCTCGTACACACGAGTGGACTTTTCAGCATCAAAATTTGGACGGTCTTTCCGATGGACTTTCGACGGAGTTACGACGGACTTTCGAACGACTGGACTTGCCCACACACGAATGGACTAAAGTCCGTTGGTTTGAACATGATGACATACAAAGGGACTAGAATAAGGAAGTTCATAGCCAGTAGCCAATAGCTGCCCTTGCGTCCTTTTTTGTCCATCGGACTAGCATACAGACGAACAGATTTTTCGACCGGACTCGAGTCCGTCAGAAAGATTTGAAACATGTTCCAAATCTAAAGTCCGTCTGATTTTCTACAGAAAAAGTCTGCTAAAGGTCCAATGAAGCCCACACATGGTCGGATTGTCCAACGGATTTGTTCCGTTGGACCAGTCCTGTCGAAAAGTCTGGTCGTTTGTACACGGCTTTAACAATTAAGCTCCTGGCTGAGTTAAATACGTTAAAGGAGCAGGTAGATTAGCCTTGTACCAGACTAAATCCATCACAATTTAATCTGGGCTTTTAGAAGGAGAGCGGCTTCTTCTCTTTTGTTTGTTGGGATATTGTATACCGATCACGGACAGTCTGGAGCCAGCACCAATTGGCTCGTGGTGGAGAGCTTGGGGCAGAGTGGCAGTGGGGATGTCTGCCATGTAGAATTTGGATTAGTTTGTGATAAGTAACAAAAAACACATTCAAGCTGGGGGCGTATTTTGGCCCAGTTCTAATATTCTCTGTCCCGGAAACTAGCCAATGAGAGGGTCATTACACTTATGCCGCGTTCAGACAATCGGAATTTCCGACAACAAATGTTCGATGTGAGCTTGTTGTCGGAAATTGTGACTGTGTGTAGGCTCTATCGGACATTTTTTGTTGGAATTTCCGACAAACAAAATTTGAGAGCTGGTTCTCAAATTTTCCAACAACAAAATCCGTTGTCAAAAATTTCGAGTGTGTGTAGACAATTCCGACGCACAAAATTCCATGCATGCTCTGAATCAAGTACGAGACAGAAGCGCTCGGTCTGGTAAAATTAGCGTTCGTAATGGAGATAGCACATTTGTCACGCTGCAAAGTTTTTAATCTTTTAATGCAGCGCATTCTCTTCTTCTTTATAATGCTAGAATAATTAAGTTGTTTTGCTGCTGATATTCACACAGAGTTTTGACAAACTGATTTCTTTATTATGTCTCGTGATCTCATGAATAATCTTTTTTTTTTTTGCCAGATCTCCAGAATAATGTTTTATTTTTTTTATAGTGATCTACTTTTTTTAAATTTCTTTATCAAGATCTCCTGTTTTTTTTTATAGTTATCTCCATAATATTTTTTCTCATTTTGTTTGTCAAGTTACCACAACACCATTATTATCTTGTATTTTTTAACCTCAAATAGATTGGTTGGTGTTGGTGTCCATTGTTAATTTGGCATTGTATTTGTGAAATGTACCTGCCTACTCACAAACAAACTGTCCTTTTTTAACTAAAACACATTTGTGAAAATAAACTAGGCATTTATTAGGGGTCATAACAAAATAAAGAGGAAGGCAATGCTGGACAAACTGGTGAAAATGGCAAAGCCTTTGTACCCCAGGGCAGACATCAATTATTTGACAGGCAAAATTGGTAGCCCAAGGAGTCCATTTAATAGGGAGCACAATCCGGTCCAGGACTCTGAGAGATCGGGAGCAGCAGCAGATGACATGCATGTCCTGAGGCTGTGGTCTTGCAACAGCCTGCATCTTTTGTCAGACCAGACTGAACCCAGGCCATCACTCTCTTGTCTTCAGGTCTGGTATGGATTTTAAGGGATCCCCCCAAAAATCCATACCAGACCCTTATCTGAGCATGCAACCTGGCAGGCCGCAGGAAAAAGAGGGGGGGATGAGAGAGTGCCCCCCCCTCCTTAACCGTACCAGGCCACATGCCCTCAACATTGGGAGGGTGCTTTGGGGTAGCCCCCCAAAACACCTTGTCCCCATGTTGATGAGGACAAGGGCCTCATCCCCACAACCCTGGCTGGTGGTTGTGGGGGTCTGTGGGCGGGGGGATTATCAGAAGGGTCTGGTATGGAATTTAGGGGGACCCCCACGTCTTTTTTTTTTTAATTTTGGCCGGGGTTCCCCTTAATATCCATACCAGACCTGAAGGGCCTGGTATGGAATTTAGGGGGACCCCCACGTTATTTTTTTTTTTTAATTTTGGTTCGGGGTTCCCCTGTGGGGAATTCCCATGCCGTTTTTATCAATGAACTTCTATGTGTATTGTCAGACCGGCAATGCAATAGCCACGAGTAGTTTTAACTTGTAGTGCAAAGTGGATTTGCCTTCAGTAAATTACCCCCACAGTGCTCTAAAATTTGACCCAATCAGGCCAGTTTGGGGACTCAAAACAATTTATTCATGGTGCTGAAAAGGATGTGTTTTTATCATTAATGCATTAATACATTAACAACAAACACATTGTGTGTGTGTAGCAGACCCACAACATAATAGTTAGCTTAAGAAGAGATTGTCACCTCATGTATCAACTAAGTTATGTTTGCACTATTGAAGAAAATGGCCAAAAAGAAAAGCCCATTGGAGAACCTAGGAGACAGCTAAAAGAAACACAAGCAGTAAATCAAATGAAATATTATTTCATTTTAACCAAAAATGTTATTTTAAAAAGGTTTATCAAACATTTGCTGGCATATCAATGGCCCCCCTACCCGCAAAGTATTCCATATATTTTTGACGGACCTCGCGGGCACTTTGGGGGGGCAAGCCAGGACGACCAGCTTCAAGCGCCGTCAGGGTTGTTGTTTGTTCTGGAAATCCAGCGTAAGGCCCAACTGAGGCCACATAGTTTGTAGCATTTTTCCTGAGAAAGTTGTGTAGAATGCAGCATGCAAGTATTATATGGTGTAGTTTATATTCTGCCATGTTGATTGGTGTCAGGAACAGGCGGAACCGGCTGGCCATTATCCTGAAAGCATTCTCCACCACTCTTCTGGCTCTGGCCAGCCAGTAGTTAAAAACCCTCTGGTGCGGGGTGGGGTCCTCATCAGGTGATCACTTAGCCCAAATGCTTCATCAGCAACAAAGACAAAAGGAAGACCAGCATGTTGTCTTCTGCAGGTGGCAAGCCCAAGCCACCACTCTGGAGCCATCCATAGAACTCGGTCTGGGCAATGACTCCACCATCCGACATCCGGCCATTCTTCCCCATGTCTACATAGAAAAACTTGTATGTCGCAGACACCACCGCCAACATTACAATAGTAGTAGTCCCCTTGTAATTATAATAGTATGACCCCAAGTTGGGGGGTGGGATGATGTGGACGTGTTTCCCATCAATTGCCCCTCCACAGTTGGGAAAGTCCCACCGCTGGGCAAATTGGGAAGCCATAGTCTGCCATTCCTGTGGGGTTGAAGGAAACTGTGGAGTGAAACAAGAAACAAATAAATTAGTACTTTTGCACATAACATTGCAAGCAGATTAAACACAAACATTCTTGGCCAACATAAGTATAAAACATTTATTTTAAGGAGTATTTAAAGACAAAAATTTAAGGTCCACTTATCAGATTCCTCACCCCCTCTGATGGCCCATTTAAAAATTTTAGGGGGGGTAGATGTTTTGGACAGGTAACCCTCTCCACTTCATTGAGAGCTGAATGTATAAATAATGTGTTACTTTGGCCAGGCCCTCCTTACTTACACTATTGGCAGCCCACTGGACAGTTAAGAAATGTCATAATACAAAAATATAAATACACACTGTACAAATTGAAGCACATTTTTACATTCTGCAATTACCTATCAAGATAATAGAAGAACAAAACTTTACACAGTTCCATTTGAAAGTATTCAGGCAGGCTCTTGCACTACATGCTTTGGTGAATTTATCCATAAATATAAACACAAAAGAGGGTTTGGCAAAGTCAGCAGATAGAGTATTGGTATCCGTTGACTTAGCGGTTGGGGGGGAGGGAGGGTTCCAAATTGGTTTGGGCTCCCCAAAAAAAGCCTCTTGCACTCTGCCTGAGTTTAAGGACAACAATAACATTTGGACACATTTTAGGGGGTGTTTAGGGTAAGCAGTACAATGGAGCTGACAAAATACATTGTTAAGTGACTAGGCTAGGTGTGTATGGCCCCAGGATAGCATGCTGGGGAGGTTAGTGAAGGCAAATATGCATGAAGGACATTAAAAGCTTCCAGCATGCATGAGGACAAAGGAGACATTCACAGCATATTACAATCATGGTCATTAGGGAATGAGGAAATAATTACAATACATTAGCAAACATTAAATACATAGAATGTGATGTTAAAGGAGAAAACTTACCCTAATATAGTTCTTCTGCAGGACCTGAATAATGGCAGAACAGGTCTCTGGAATAATGATTCCGAGAGCCTGGAGGGAGATGCCAGTCAAGAACTTGACGTCCTGCAGACATCTCCCCGTCCCCAAGTACCGCAATGTGGCAATGAGCCTTTGCTCGGGAGTGATGGCTTGCTGCATGCAGGTGTCCTGCTTGGTAATATAAGGGGACAGCAAAGCCAACAAACGGTGAAAAACGGGGTCTGTCATCCAGAGATAATTCCTGAAATCATCAGGATTATTCTCACAGATCTCCCCAACAAAGGCATGTGCGAGAATTGGTCATGCTGGAGCAACCAATTTTTCGTCCATGAACTCCTCTCCACCCTGTTCATGGACTGGGCTTGGGTCAAAATAAGAACCCCAACATTAAGCCCCCACATAGCACGAACTCTATGATGAGTACGTACCCGCAACATGGCTTCAAAGCGGTCGGCTGGTCAGAGCGAACTAACAGAACGCACTGAAAATCAGAAAGAGCCTGAGAAGAACGAGCTGAAAATCAGAAACGAGCAGACAAGAACGCACTGAAAATCAGATACCTACTAGAAATAGCACGCACTGAAAAACAGATACGAACTGACTACACGCACTGAAAACCAGATACGAACCCACAAGCACAAACTGAAGAGCAGTAACTATCGGAAAAGCAGGAGGCTGAAAAGCGCGAATCGTCTCTCACCAAACTTCTACTAACACGAGATTAGCAGAAGGAGCCCAAAGGGTGGTGCACTGGTTATTGAACTTCGTTTTTCTACTCCTGTCGCACGTGTTGTACGTCAGTGCATTCTAGCCGATCGGAATTTCTGAAAACATTTGTGTGACCGTGTGTATGCAAGACAAGTTTCAGCCAACATCTGTCGGAAATAAATCCATGGTTTGGTTGTCGGAAATTCCGATCATCTGTACGCGGCATTAGTGTTCCTACAACTGCACGAAAACCAAAAACGTATAAGATAATATAATGATGACAAGTATATTGCCATATGTCTTGTGCAGAATGTCCTGGTTTTGATCAGATCATTGTGTATTTTCAATGATGAAGTATGCTGATAATTTAATGATGCTTTTTCCTAAAGTGTACAAAAAGTCTAATGCCGCGTACACACAATCGGACTTTCCGATGGGAAATGTTCGATGTGAGCTTGTTGTGTATGCTCCATCGAACATTCGCTGTCAGAATTTCCACACACAAATGTTTGAGATCAGGTTCTAAAATTCTCCTACAACAAAACTTTGTTGTCGGAAAGTCCAATCGTGTGTACATAAGTTCGCGCACAAAGGTCCACGCATGCTCAGAATCAAGTATGAGACGGAAACGCTCGGTCTTGTAAAACTAGCGTTCATAATGGAGATAGCACATTCGTCACGCTGCAAATTTGGAAATCTATCAATGCAGCGCATTCTCTTCTTTATAATGCTAGAATAATGAAGTTGCTTTGCTGATAATATTCACACAGAGTTCTGAAAAAGTGATTTTTTTAGTATTTCTTGTGATCTCATGAATAATCTTGTTTTTGTTTTTTTTTTTGTTTTTTTTTTATCAAGATCTGCAGAAAAATCTTTTTTTTTTTTTAGTTTTTATAGTGATCTCCTTTTTTTAATTTTTATTTCTCCAGATCTCTATAATATTTTTTTTTCATTTTGTGTGTCAAGTTACCACAACATCATTATTATCTTGTATTTTTTTTTTCCATAAAGATTTTATTAAACATAACAAAGTATAAATACAAAGCATCCACACAAAACATATGTTAGAACAAGTTTAGGACATACATTAGTACCTTCAGACAAGTAAGCTGGGAGACGTAACTTGGAGAGGCGAGTCCAGGAGCCAGATGGGTAAACCCAAACATTAGTCACTGTGGGCAGAGGGTCTCATTATCAAATTTCACATCCCCCCTGTTTCCTCTCCTGACACTGTTAGCAAGAGGAGAACCAGCAATACCTGGGACTCAACTTAAACATCATAAAGCCTTTGAAGGCGTATGGGGTACTATAAATGATGAAACTCCAGATGGATAAAGGTGTCCAAATTTGGCAGATTCAAAAAGTGAGGGCTTAAAGTATTAATTTAGAGTCCCTAGCTCTCATAGGGAAACAGAGCTAAGGTTGAGAAGAGAAAAGGAGAAAAGAGATAGTAAGAGCAGAGGAGAAAGAAAAGAAGAGATCAAGAGACAAAGGGGGAAGGGAGGGCGGGGGAGTGGATAGAGATATGGAGAGAGGGGAGGGAAGTCAAGATACCGCCTCCACCTGCCCGCCCGCCAAGCACCGCCTGTTATTCAGTGTAAAGGTCGAGGGGCCACCCTAACGGGTATACTGAAGATTTTTATCAATGGATGTAAAATGAATCCAACATGCCCATGTAATTGGGAATGTATGCATTCTGTCTTGAGAGGTATATATCAACTCCTCCGTGTCTTTTATTTTGGTGATTCTCGCGAACCACTCCCTGATCATTGGGGTACACGTGGAACGCCACAGTTTGGGAATGCATAGTCTAGCTGCGTTGACCATGTGCATGGCTAAGGACTTGTGGTATACTTTTTTGGAGAGAGAGGTATGGTGTAGGCGGTATTGGGCTGGAGTGTAGTCTAGCTTAAACGTAGTAACCTGTGTGATGATCTCATGGACTTCTTTCCAAAATGGCTGAAGCTTCTCGCAGGCCCTCCAGACATGGAGCATAGTACCCCTTTCCTTCCCACATCGCCAGCAGGTGTCGGGGATTTCCGACGAAAATTTATGGAGGCGAGAGAGTGTTCTATACCATCTGGTAATTACCTTATAGCAATTTTCCTGTATTGTCACGTTTAGCGAGCCTTTATGGGCATATTCATGAATTGTATTCCAGTCATCTGTTGTGAGATGTATTTGTAAGTCTCTGCTCCAGGACTCTTGTGAGGGTACAGGGTTTTGGGTTAGGTGTTCCGATAAGAGATTGTATATGAGAGAGATCAAGTGTCTTTGCGGAGACTTACGATGGCAAAGGGACTCAAAGGGAGTAAGGGGTCTTAACCAACATGATTGATGAGCTTGGGTTTCTAGGAAGTGTTGAATTTGCCTATATGTCCAGAAGGGGAATGAGGCCCTCATAGTCTTCTCTCTGAGTTTGTCTAAGGGGGTAGGTTTTCCATCTGAGTAAAACTGAAGGGCTAGGACATCTTCAAAGGGCCAGTCATGTTGCAGAAAGTTAACTGAATCCCCTGGAGGGAAGTCAGAGTTCCCTCTTAGTGTGGTTAGGGGACCCGGGATAGAGGTCAAAGTTCCTTCTCGTGCGACCTTATTACATACTAAAAGGGAGGGGAGGATGAGCGGATGGGACCTTATAGACTGTGGCCAGCTTTTTTGAGGTAGCCAAGGGAGAAGGTGTAAGGGTCGTGACGAAAAATTCTTTTCAAGGGATACCCATGCCTTTTTAAAGGAGTGGATATTCCAGTCAGCGATCCTTGTGAGATGGCAGGCAGCATAATAATTATACAAGTTTGGCAGACCGATGCCTCCTCTAGACTTGGGTAAAGTGAGGCGTGAAAATTTGATGCGAGGTGCGAAGTCTCTCCATAGGAATGAAGAACATGCTTTACGATATATAGAGAAAAAGCTTGGTGGCAAGAGGATTGGGACTGTTTGTATCAGATATAGCAAACGTGGTAGGATAATCATCTTGATCAGGGCAGAACGTCCAAAACACGAAACATTTAAACCCATCCAGTCCCTGAGATTGGTTTGCATTTTTAGGAGTTTCCGTGTGATGGTTTGTGGTGTAGAGTTCTGATAGGGTTGTGGGAATTTTGATGCCGAGGTAGGTGATCGCTTTCTTCTCCCAGTGGAAGGGAAAAGCTTCCTGACAATGTGCAACTTCCTGGGCAGGTAAGGTGATATTGAGGGCATGAGATTTGGTGTAGTTAATTTTAAGGTTTGAAAGTTTACCGAAAAATGATAAATCCTTGAGGAGGTTAGGTAATGAAGTCCGAGGAGATCTTAGAGAGAGTAAGACGTCATCAGCGAAAGCTGCAACTTTAAACTCTCGCTTGCCCATTGTCACCCCCTGAATGTCAGGGTTGAGCCGAATCTTATTAAGGAGTGGTTCCAGGGTCAAAATATAAATTAAAGGTGAAAGTGGGCATCCTTGGCACGTGCCGTTACTTATGGGGAAGGCGTCCCACAGGTGTCCGTTGACTTTTACAGCTGCAGAGGGGCCGGAGTATAAGGCCATGATGAATGAAAGCATGCGACTCTCTAGACTGATGGCCCGGAGAGCTTCTCACATGTAGTCCCAGGACACCCTGTCGAACGCCTTCTCGGCGTCCAATGATAGAAAGAAACCTTGTGTTTTGGAGAGTGTGAGCCAATGATGAAGGTTGAGCGTACGAATGGTGTTGTCCCTGGCTTCACGGCCAGGGACAAATCCCACTTGATCTAGGGAGACTAGGCCGGGTAAAAGAGGGAGCAATCTGTTCGCCAGAATTTTTGCGTATATCTTGATGTCCACATTTAGGAGTGAGATCGGTCTGTAGTTAGCAACGGAAGAGGGGTCTTTACCCTCCTTAGGAATCACAGTAATATGGGCAGCTAACATTCTATCCGGTCTAGTCTGGGGATCCGATAGGGTATTGAGGGTATCGAGCAATCTTGGGGAGAGGACCTCGGAGAAAGATTTATAATACTGTAGGGAAAATCCATCTGGGCCCGGACTTTTGCCCACTTTCATTTGTTTGATGGCTGACTCTAATTCTATCAAGGATAATCGGCTTTCAAACTCAAGTGATTGTTGGGGGGTTATGGGTTTAGGGCTAGTTGTTTGGGTAATTTGATTAGTTCTTAGGTTATATAGCTTTGAGTAGAAGCTCTCAAATTCTTTGGCAATATCTTCATTCTTGATCAGAAGACTCCCCACGTTATTGTGAATAGTGTGAATTATTGAGGACTTTTTAGACGATTGTACCGTGTGCGCCAAAAGACGGCCGCACTTGTTTCCATGTTCGTAGAAAATCCTCTGGCCAAGAACGTAACGCCGTTTAGCTCACTTATCTAGTTCCTCCAAAAGGAGATACTGGGCCTGGATTAAGTCCTGAAGGGTGAATTGAGCTTGTGTCAGTTTGTGAGTCGTTTCAAGGGCTTTGACCGAGGAGAGAAGAGCTTGGATTTTTTCCTGTTGTAGCCTTTTATTTTTCGCTGCTAGGGCCAGGAGTTCGCCTCGGATCACACATTTATGAGCCTCCCAAAGGGATATTAGAGAGATTTCAGGGCTAGAGTTTTCAGCGAAGTACTGTTGGATGCGGGTGCGTATGTGGTCACTTGAGGGTTGGGTCTTTAAGCAGAGAGGCATTTAAATGCCAGAACTTCGTTTTGGTAATAGTGTCTGGGAAAGAAAGCGTGACCGTAATCGGGTGGTGGTCCGATAAAAAAATGGATTCTATCGTAGATTGTTGTAGGTACGGTAAGTCAGTCTGGGATAAAAAGAAATAGTCAATTCTAGAATATTTTTGGTGTGGGGCTGAGTAAAAGGTATAGTCTTTGACTGAGGGAGCCAGTGTACGCCAAGCGTCATGCAGGGTTATGCTTTGAAGTTGCAACTTGATCTGTCGTAAGGCTTTATATGTCAATGCGGAAGTCCCAGTAGAGGAGTCTAGCAAGGGATTTAAAGGAACATTGAAGTCCCCTCCTAATAGTACCAGACCCTTCTGAAATGAGGCTAGAAGGTCACATGTTTTTCTAAAGAAAATGACCTGGTGCTCGTTTGGGCTGTATATGTTGGCTAAAGTTATGGGTTTAGAGGTGTAGGTGCCCTTGAGAAAGATAAATCGACCTTCGGGGTCGATGAGGGAGTCTTCAAGATGGAAGTTTCCGTGTTTAGATATTAATATAGAAACCCCTTTTAGTCTTACCGTCTGGATTTGTGGCATGAATTGCCGAATTATAAATATGATTAGATAGTTTAGGAATGGCATCCGAACGAAAATGTGTCTCTTGTAGGTATATAAAGTGTGCTCCATGTTTGGAGAGGGATGACAGAACTTTAGACCTTTTTTCCGGTAGGTTAAGGCCTTTCACATTGAGGGAAATGCACTTCAATGTCAGGGGTGAATTTGTTTTATGTTTAGAGTTCATGTTTGTGTGCAAAATAGTGGATCAGGGCTGTGGAGCTGGGGGTATGGCAGCGGGCGGGGGGGTGAGCGCAGGTTCAAGAGAAAAAGGGGGACTAGAGATGTTAGATGGGAAAGACTTTAGAAAAAGAAAAGAAAAAAAAGGGGGAAAAGTGAGATTCAAGAGGAAATGAGAAAGCCAGAGAGAGAGAAAGGGAAAGAGAGATGATAAAAAGGAAGGACAGACTACTCCAGAGATGGAAATAGAACCTCTATTCCACCTTAAGAAAGAAGAAGAGGATCTGGGATGTCAGCAGGTGACCCAATGGGACCGCTGTGTGGGGATGAGAGTATGGGCGGGGACCACCAAGTGTCTGCCACCCGGGAACCAGAAAGGCAATTGTGTTAAGGATGCACTGGAGGTGCAGTCACCTGTATGCATAGTGGGACCCTGCTAAAAGCTCAAGATAAAAAAAGATAAAAAGAAACCATCATCAATCATCTTAACTGTAACAAAAAGAACCATGACACATATAGTGAAACTGTTGCATCATAGATAACAGATACCAAGGATAAAGGGAGAGACATTGCTTCCAGTGTGCATATTCATATTAAGCCTGAATGGTTTGTTCAGCAGATATAATCAAATGAAAGCACAATCTACCTCTATAGTACAGTATTGGGGAGTTAAGTCTCAGGGCGGGGTAAGGAGAGAGAGAGAAGGGAAGGAAGGTGAGGGGGTGAGAAAATTAAGGATGGAGAAGAGGGGTGGGAGGGAGATGGGGTGAAGGCGGAAAGTTGGGGGGACTTGGGAGAGGACCCAGATTTTTCCAGCTGTGTAAAATTCCCCCCCCCCCCCTTACTTATCGATTGCAGGGAAGAAGAAAGTATATTATTCAGGTCTGGGCTATTCCTAAAAAGGCATGATCACAAAGCGATTTGTTATACATTTGAATAGTAGTGGTGAAAGTGCCTATCTTTGTTAATAAAACAGCACAACTGGATAGTTTGGGTCAGTACATGGAGACCTGGGATGCTAGAATCGAGAAGAGGGAAAGTCAGTACCTGAACCCCACGTTAGTAAGGATTTTTTTGTTTTTTTTGTTTTGTTTTTGTTTTGTGCATCCCAGGTATTCATGCTGTTGTTTCCATAATGGCCTATCTAGATATGAGTGAAAAAGACTAATAATAATAATCAGGCATAAAAAGATATTAAGCAGGATGACCACTCAGGTCAATATAACTAACAAGCTATGTCTTAGTCCCGTGCGATGGCAACATAGTATGGAAACAGTAGTACAGGGGAATGATAATTAAAAGGGGTAGCCCTGCATCTTCTGGTAATATCAGAAGGGAGTCCAACGTGTGGGTTAAAGTTGTCTTTGCCATGTCGCTGAGTTAGATGATCAAAGTACCTTTTTCTAGGTGCAAACCTTCCTGTTAGCTCAGGCTGTAGATTGCATAGGCATATTCAAAGAGCAACTTTTTACCTGGGAGACGTAAAAGTAAAGAGTCAAAAGTCAGAGAAATCCATGGCTGGGTCCTCTTCATGTTCGTCCTGTTGGGTAGCGGAAAACTTCCCGTGGAGACGAGGTTAGGAATAGCTATGAGGCTGGAGAGAGAGGATTAGATGTATGCATCAGGTGGAAGTCACGTATCGGGCTGAGGAGAAGATCAGGTAGTGTCAGGCATTGTACTTACGAACGGGAGCACAGCAAAGCAGAGTAAGGTTCCTAGGCCTCCAAATGGCCCCTCCTTGCCGAGGGTGAGGGGGGCGATTCCGGACTACGGTGATACAGATCACAGCGGGAGGAGCGAGCGTAAGAAGAGACTGAGTCCGTTCCCAGTCTGCGTGATCTTTGCCGCTGTGCTTTTGGCGTCGGGTTTAGCGAGGTTGGCATCCATGGCTCCGAGGGGAAGTACAGAGAGTACCAATCCGGAAGTTCCATGCGAGGGAGGTCGAGTTGCTCACAAAAGTTCTGTAGATCTTCCGGTGTTCTTAGCAAGGCGGAGCGCCCCCTGGCGGATGCCGAGAGTCCAAACGGAAATTTCCAGCGGCATTGAATATTGTGTGCGCACAGAGCATCCAGCAGGGGGCGAAGAGCTCTTCTGTTTTGGAGCGTTATTTTGGACAGATCCTGGAATAATTTAATTTCCGCGCTATTGTGAATAATTCTGCCTTTTTCTCTTGCTTTTCTTAAGATTTCCTCTTTCAGAGGGAAATTAACCACGCAGCAAATAATGTCCCTAGGAGGTTCGTTTTCACGAGGTTGTGGGCGTAAAGCTCGGTGGGCTCTTTCCATGTCAATTGGTGAATCAGCCGGGCGGTCAATTAAATCATTAAAGATCGCACAAATGGTTTGCTGTACAGATCCTGGGTCTATGCTCTCAGGGACCCCCCTCACCCTAATATTATGCCTCCTACCTCGATTATCGAGGTCTTCCACATGCCTGTGTAACTCAAATAGTTGGGAGAGCTGTGTGTCATATGTGCGCTGTACTTACCGAATGGCCGCCGCATGTGTCTGGGTGGTTTGCTCCACGTTGTCTATGCGATGAGCCACTGCCTGGATGTCTGTCTTTATCTCTGCGATCGCCACCGTCACAGTGCTTTTGATGTCCATAGCAAATCTTTCTAGATCTGTCAGACTCGGGAGCTGATCCCGGGCCGGATCAAAAGTGGGGTTTTCCCTTCCTGCATGTGTGCCGCTTGTCACGCTAGGCGAGCTTGGGGTCTGGGCCTGAGAGGCCGCGATGGCCGCCTGACACTGTGTCCGAAAGAGCTCCGGAATGTTCTTACTCAGCTGAGTACCTGACTCCATGGTGGCCCGGGATGCAGATGTGCTCCGAGTAGATCTGTTCATGCTGGGTTTCGGGTGCAGGGTACCCAAATGGTGAGGTTTGATTCCCGGGTTGCAGGAGCAGTCAGATTATGCTGCCATTCAGGTCTCCGTCCAGGCCACGCCCCCATCTTGTATTTTTTTTTACCTCAAATAGGTTGGTTGGTGTTGGTGTCCCTTGTTAATTTGATATTGTATTTTTGAAATCTACCTGCCTACTCACAAACAACCTGTCCCTTTTGAAGTAAAACACATAGCCAAGTATTTGTCAAAACAAAAATTTAAAATTTATTAGGGGTCCTAAAAAAAAATAAAGAGGAAGGCAACGCTGGAAAAAAAGTTGGAATTGGTGAAGCCTTTGTACCCTAGGGCAGACATCAATTATTTGACAGGCCAAATTGGTAACCTGGAGAGTCCATTTAATAGGGAGCGCAATACGGTCCAGGAATCCGAGAGATCAGGAACAGCAGCAGATGACATAAATGTCTGGAGGCTGTGGTCTTACAACAGCCTGCGTCTTTTGCCAGACCACACCAAACCCAGGCCATCACTCTCAACACTTCCTTCCACGCTTCCTTCCAAACTGCTGTGGTGGGTTGGGTGGCTTTAGTGGTGGTGTTGCTGGAGGTGGTGGAGGAGTATGGTCCAACTCACACACGTGGCTTTTTTTTGTGAGTTGGCCCCTCATCCCCTTGTTTAGGGCCTCAAGTATTACCTCCTCACAGATGAAACATTGGCCCTCCTCAATTCCTTCCAGTTTACTGGATGTCACACAGCCAAAGGACTTGGGCCACCAGGGGTTGTTGTGAGCACTGCAGTAGACTGCCAAATCAAAGTAGTCCCTGACTCCTCCAGGTTCCTTGACTGCCTCGTCCTTTTTGTTGGAAGGCGGAGGGGAGGAACCTGGGATTCGGTCAGGTTGCTTTCCACGGCCACCTCCTGTCTGAGACTTTCCATGGCCTCCTCCTGGCTGAGACTTTCCTGTGTATGAAAATGGGACATAGTTTGTGATGAACAGGTGAATACCTCCTTGTGAAAAGTTGCACCAGTACAGTATACAGATATGAGATATGACCTACTTCTAATTGTAAATGTTAGGGTTTTTAGAAAAAAAAATGAATATGCTTATAGAATGCGAATGATTATTACAGTCTAGCTAACTATACATCTATGTGTTAACATTAAATAGTCTTAATAACTGAAACATTGTACAGGAAGAGTTAGCACTGAAGCCTTCTCTGTATGTATAATAATCTGCCTTACCTCATTGTTTTTTAATAGGGTTTTAAGGAGGAGGAGGACATAATTTTTTTGTGTAATTGAGTCTCTCTACATCCAGAGTGTCTGTGATATCTTTAGAATGTGCTTCTGTCTTCAGAATTAATTAAACCATTTCTCATGTGCGTACAATATTAAAGTAAGAAAAATGTCATCCAAACAATACAGCTGATCTGCACATCTCCTGCAGAGCTATATATATGCACATATCATATCCTGCTTGTCTGTCACTGTAACCTGAGGGGTATCAGCAATGAAAACTTTTGTGTTTTGGACATGCACTGTTACGCTGCCTAAGAAAGACACAACTGTATTCAATAGTAGGCCTTGTTTTATTCACAGTGGGAGAAATCTTAAGAAGCGATAATACATAATACTTTAATAATAAATATAGACTGAAGATAAACCAAGCTATTTATAATTTTTTTCAATTTGTTGTATTTTGAAGTAAAAAATAAAATCTAACAAGGAAATGTACCATTCTACCGTTAGAGGGGAGGAAACAAGATTAAAAGGATGATTATTCAGCCTCAATTGCCAAAATCCACCAGTAGATTTAGGATGATCCTGTCCCTTTAACACAGGGAAGGTTTAAAATGCAGATACCTAGATTGCAGATTTTAAAGGCAGATACCTAGTGGCGCCTGCACATACCTGCAGCAGATTTCAATGTCCATGCTCTTATTGAATTCCAGATAATTTAACCACTTATTACTGGTTGTATAAAAGTGTTCATACAAACTCCTGTAATGGCAGAAATTACAATAGTAAGCTGTCTTACAAACATATATGAGGCTGGGTCTGGTACATATAGTAGACTGCTAAGTTCTCCCATGATATTCATGGTAAGCATAAATCATGAATCACAAAGAATGTATGATCAAGGACAAGAAAGAAATCCACAAAGAAGTTGCTAAACACAATCAGGGATGAGCTCAGGTGTGTTTGGATCTTAGTTTGAACCTACCTGAGTTATCGTGCCAGCAAGGCCAATGTTATAGACTATTTTGCGCCCTAGGCAAGACCAGCTACCTGCACCCCCCCCAAAAAAAAAAATTAGTCCCCCCCCTCACGACTCCTGTGTGAACCCAGTATAGAAAAACAGGGAAGATCCATCTAAGTGCAGCACTGGGCAAACAGTTTATTAAGTTTATTAAGTTTATTAAGAAATGTTATAACCAAAACCGAAAAGGATCTCATGATGACGTACGACTGGACTTAAACAAGGAAGTTGATAGCCAATAGCCAATAGCTGCCCTAGTGTCGGTTTTCGTCTGTTGGACTAGCATACAGATGAGCAAATTTTTCGATAGGAACTGGGTCCGGCGGAGTTTCGACGTAAAGGTTTGAACCAAGTTCCAAATCTAAAGTCTGCCAGATTTTCAACCGAAAAAGTCTGCTGCAGGTCCGATGAAGCCCACACACGGTCGAATTGTCCGCCGGACTCAGTCCGACGGAGCAGTCCGGTCGAAAAGTCTGCTCGTGTGTACGCGGCATAACTATAATTTGTACTTCAACTTCAAAGTTCAAGTTTCCTCCTGTTTAAATGTTTATATTTGCTTATACTGACTGCATACTCTACAGCATACTCCCAAGGTATTTTATGTAAGACTTAGTTTAACGTGATAAATGTAACATTGTTTTCACCGTGCTCAAAGGGCACCTCTGTGTAACCAAGCTGATATACTTTCACCATGATTATTCGTTTATTTATTGTTCAGAATGTTTTAGGCTGGTTCACATTGCTGTATGGAGCGGCTCACAGCAGGGGTCCTGTGCGTCCTGTTCTGCTTTTGAGGGACGAATCAGGCCTGAATTTTTGGATGGATTCGGACCTGAAATGGACCAGAAGACTCACAGGACTCTTCTGCAAACTGCAGAAAAGAGGAAACCGCATCCAATTCACACTAGTGTGAACCTAGCCTAATACTTTGTATACCTTAACTTTGTAAAACCAATAAAAATCAATTGAAACAAAAAATGTTATAACAACTCACATTTAAAAGTAAGTATCTTGCATGCCAAACCCAAATCTGCACAGTCATATGCCGCGTACACACGATTGGACATTCCGACAACAAAATCCTGGATTTATTTCCGACGGATGTTGGCTCAAACTTGTCTTGCATACACACGGTCGTACAAATGTTGTCAGAAATTCCGAACGTCAAGAATGCGGTGACGTACAACACGTACGACGAGCCGAGAAAAATGAAGTTCAATAGCCAGTGCAGCTCTTCTGCTTGATTCTGAGCATGCGTGGAATTTTGTGAGTTGGAATTGTGTACACACGATCGGAATTTCTGACAACGGATTTTGTTGTCGGAAAATTTGAGATCCAGCTCTCAAATTTTTGTTGTCGGAAATTCACAGGGCTTTTCACCATCACCTATACTGAATGCTGCCCAATGGGGAGATAAAGGGGCATGCTTGAAAGTTCTGCCTACAACTGTGGTCATTAAGCCTAACATTAGCCTGTTCTGCAAAGGTAATCAAATTAGTGTGGAAGGGAGGGTAGTGTGGGGTGTGCAGAGGTAGGCAGAGAAGGAATTACAGTTTGGGGTGCACAGGTGAGCAAGGAGGGGATGTATAGGGGTAAGGAAGGTGGGTGCAAAGATGAGCGGAGGAGGCAGGTAGAGTTAAAGGGGAAGAGGATTGGAGTTTAGAGGATGGTGGAGGTTTGGGGTGCAGAGGTTAGAAAAGGTATTTAAGGATGCAAAGGTGTACTGACAGGGTGGATAAAGATGTAGGTCACATGTAGGGCAGCCAATTAATTTTAATGGGCAGTTCTATGCGCTACAAATGTGAAAGAAAGTCCCAAACCCTTTTTCAAAATGACACGGTGCTAAGGCACATGTCAGCAGATGCATGAGGGTGTCATTAACAATTAAGGGCACTGCTGTGTATCTGCTAAAGGGCAGCACATGTCGTTGGTGTCAGGAAAGTGATTTTGCATGCGTTGCCAATACACACAAATGTGAACGCAGGCTAAATGTCTGTTACATTGGTGGTCAGTGTAAATCTTCTCATTACATTGGTGCTTGGTGTAGAATCCTTTCATTTACATTAGTGGCCAGTGTGAATGTCCACCTTACATTGGTGGTCAGTGTAAATCCCTCCTTACATTAGTGGTTACTGTGAATGCTTCTATTACATTAGTGGTCAGTGTAAACCCCTATTACATTGGTGGCCAGTGTTGAAACCCTAGGACTGATCCCAGGAGTCCTAGGTTCCCTAAGAGTTTTCTATCTATTAATGGGTCCCCTCACCTCCCCAGTCCATGGTGTGCAGGCAGTGAGGAGATGATGTGCTGTAACCTCTAGCAACCAATCAGTAAGCAGTAATGATGTGCAGTAACCTCTAGCAACCAATCAACAAGCAGAAATCATGTGCTGTAACCTCTAGGAACTAATCAGTGAGCTGTAATGTGTGCTGTAACCTCTAGCAACCAGTCAGTGAGTGGTAATGATACACTGTAACCTCTAACAACCAATCGTTGCCTGATCTGATTCAGTAAACGGATTTTGAGTCTAGCTGCTATTTATTGTATGTCTCAGAACAGGTGGAGAGAGAAACTGCATGGAGGGGGCCCAAGAAAAATTTTGCCCAGGGTCCAATCAATATTTAAGATGGCCCTGAAACCAGTAAATTAGCTACTTAGCAAATGCAGCAGACTACAAAAGTACTAAAATTAAAAGATCATCGGGAACTGATACAAGTTAACATTTGACTTGTGATCTACTGCTCTTGACACTCCTTGATGATACAACCTGAAAGCATAATGGACTGGGGGTCTTGTGTATCCTGTCCGGAAGTGGGTGGAGAGGGTAGCTGGTGGTCACCCCACCCCCTCTCCCTACAGGCTCCTTATAGTCACCCACCCCTCAAAGTTAGATAGTTACATAGTAGGTGAGGTTGAAAAAAGACACAAGTCCATAAAGTCCAAAGCATAGTCCATCAAGTCCAAACCCTCCTCTCTACTCTCTCTCTTTTTTCCCTTTCCCTTTTTTACTTATCATAACAGACGGGGGCTATGGAGAAGGGAGCTGATCTAGTAGTCGGCTCACTGCTCCATCTCCCTCATATTCTGTGGAGCAATCAGAAACCAGATTAGGGGTACCTTTGAGGACCCAATCTTCTTGGTTGCTCTGACATGGTTATAAACAAAGGTGATAACAATTCTAGCAATGACTATGCATTGACATCTTCAAGAAGAATTTAAGACTTTACATGTCAGGCACATAGTATGCAATTAATGCAGGAAAAGCACTTGTGGGTTCTGTTATTTGTATGTAATTGTATATTGTACTGTGAATGGAACCATGTCCTGCTTTGTTGATACCTTTTCATAGATACTTTCTGTATTGTCTGTTAAAAATTTTAATAAAATCTTTATGGAGGAAAAAAAAAATTAAAAGATCACTCAATTTACGTTTAATCTGGATTCTGTGTAAACCACTGCATCTACAAACCTTGCAATTTAGAAGGGAATTCTTCCTGAAATTCCTGAAATTTGTACTGTGCAACTTCCTCTTTCTCTGCTTCCCTGAATCATCAATGATATTAAACTCCCAATTAATCTGATTTAGAGTATGAAACATTTTAGTACCATTGTTTTTTACATATCAGGTTTTCCGCCATTAGGAAGCAGCCATTTGGTTGTTGCTGCATCACAAGTGTGTTCTATGTTTATATGATTAGGGTGAACTGATGCATGTGGGGTAGACAAATGTTGGTCCCCAGCAGTTGCAGAAGTCTTATGAGGCATTGCTAGACTGACAACCACAAGCATAACTCCTAAGCCCAGGTATGATAGGACTTGTAGTTCTGCCAAAACTGGAGGACTGAAGTTTGCCTACCCAGGAAAGCAATGATGCTGGATGAAAAACAGAAGCACTGAGCAGGTAGGCTGTGATGTATAATAAAGGATTATGCTCAAAGAGGTACGTTGTGGGGTGAGGAGAGAGAGAAAGAAAAAGAATGAGCTTATACATTATCTACAATATATAACAGTTTTATAGGGTGAACAGATAAACTTCTCTTCTGACCATAATATTTTATAGACAAGTGGTGTTAAGAATCCTTAAAACCGTTATTGGCAAAGTAAGCAAAAGTTTATTGAGCTTGCAGTTTGTAAACGCACTCTCATATAAATCATTGGTGTCTTGATGATTTTTCAGGACTTCCTATACAGTATTCTAGTACAGAATATTAGACCTAATTAAGAAAAATTGCAGAAAAAAAAATACTAGCACACTCATAATGACCAATTAGATTTTAGATGTTATTTTTATTCTGCAAGTTAGAACATTCAGGCAGTCCCCCACACCACAGTTTATACCCCCCAGGCTCCCCTCCAGCTAATTAGCTAATCTAAAAGCTCCAAATCCATGGTCACTTCACAGGCTGGTTCCTCAGTCTTTTTATTTCTGAACTGCAGTGTAAGGGGTTTCTTTTTTAAGGATTCACATCAATCTCTCATAACGTGGGCTCTTCCTATTGGCTATCCATTAAAGGGGTTCTCATAAGGTAATGAAGACTTCAAGCAGAATTGCCATGACGTTACAATGTGAGAAGTGGCAACAAACCAGTTGTCAAGTCTTGACTACAATGGCAGATCACCAGTCTCCACTGCCAAGCACTGCAGAAGGTCATGTAATGGCAGACTTATTTAGTAAAAATAGGTTAGCAGCGTTTTTTTTTGTTTTTTTTATAAATTGTGAATGGGTGGAAGCAAGTAGGGTGGGAAAGTTTAGTGATGGAGTTTCAAGGTGTCTTCACATACAATTGGTCAACTTGCAGTGCACACCAGAAGTCCTGAAACTTGGACAACTGTTTCATACAAATAAAGACTTCGGATTCTATCACGGTTAGGCTAAAGTGATCCGATTTTCAAAATACATTTATACATCTATACCACACAAAGTGGGACTGAGGGCTGTAGAACACTTTCTTGCTATGGACCCCTGGACCAATCCTAGACAATCCCAATTCATAGTAGATGCCACTGCTTTCTGTTTATAACATAATTATTTTGAATTTGACAGAGAATTTTATTTACCAACCCACGGCACAGATATGGGGGTGAATTTTGTCCCCAGCTATTCCAATCTAGCAATGGGCCTCTGGGAACTAGAATATGTCACCGACAACCATCCCTTTGCCTCCCAGGTCATTTATTATGGACATTACATCGATGATATAATAATCATTTGGGATGGCTCCACAGACAGTGTGGAACAATTTATATCATATTGCAACACCAACCCGTTAGGTATCTCATTTACCCATGTCACCGATCCAGAATGACTAGCTTTTTTGGATTTAGAGGGCTGCCATGATGGTCATACCATACATGCTTCCAATTATGTTAAACCCACGGCTGGTAATTCATTCCTCAATTATAAAAGCTGTCACCACCCAAAATGTATTAATAACATTCCAAAAAGCCAATTCCACAGAATTCAGAATAACTGTACTAGGGACACTATTTTCATAGTCAAGGAGAGCTCCTTAGTAATAAATTCCTTGAGAAAGGCTACCCGCCCTCTTTAGTGTCCAATGCCTTTGAACATTGCAAAAACCCACCCGGACTAGAGAAAACTAGTAATAATAACAACTCATGCGTTTCACTACTCAGTTCCATGCGAAGTATAAAAATATGGAAAGTATTCTGTACAAACATTGGTCCATCTTACGTGAGGATTGCTTTTTAAAGGATGCCATCACATCAAAACCAAAAATAACATATTGCAAGGCCAAAAACATAAAAGGGAATATTGCACCAAGTAAAATGAAACCTTCTCAATCTACACTTAGTAACTACATTCCTCTAATATTTCTGGTGGGCATGTTCCAACGCTGAAAAAAACTCTGCCTGACTTGTCAGTTCATTGAACATGGTCAACAAAGCTTTACAACTAATGGCAAGACATCAAGGAATCAAGGAATTTCATAAGTACTCTAGTGAATACGTGGTCTACTGTTTAGCCTGTCCCTGTGGTCTATTTTATATGGGGAGGACTATCCGCACCCTACGAAAACATTTTGGCAAACACAGGCGCTTCATTGAAGAAGGCGGTGACATGCACAGTGTCCCCAAACATTTCTTGTCCAAACACCAACAATCCACAGCAAATCTAAAAGTGTGGATCATTGAGGCAATTCCGAATAGTTTACCCCCAGCGGAATATTATAAAACGTCTTTGCCAACAAGACACTTTTTGGATATATTCCTTCAATACCATCACCCCTGGGGGAATAAATGAGGAAATTGAAATCCACACAATATTGTAAAATTGTGTATTGCTATCATAATTCATATATTTGATGAATGTTCTCTGGTTTTTCACTCATCACCTTATTATTTATTATCCTTTTCAGCGGACCCTTATGGTCACACATATTTTGGACATCGTATAGCTCCTTGTGGGGGAGGTGGTCTGATAGTAAGTAAATCATCACATAATATATCATAGATAGTCCAATTGTCTCTCCTTCTCTTTTTATCGTTCAGGTGTCATCATGTTTTAGATAGTAATTTTATAGACATGATTTATATACTTTCATATTTCTATAATTGATTGAACAGTTTGTATGAGACAGACAAGGGCCTGGAGTGTAAGGCCAGAGCTGCAGTGCTACAAGTGAGAGCCAGCTAGGCTGAATGTAGTTTTGTTGATGAAAAGGAATGCTGAAACCCCTGCGAGGGAAACATATCTTTGTTGAACTTTGTTTTAATAAAAATGGGCAAACAAAGCCCTTAAAAAGAAGAACCGGCGAGTGGCGGTGTCCTTCAAGCTCTACATTTGATGCTAATCCTTTACACATAGCGGAGAAGTGCTGTGGGCACAATCTGAGATCCCTACAATCAAGTAAGTTCATCTGTTATATGAACTGTGTGTTTGATGCATGAGACTGCATAATCTGTGGGTGCAGGTGAGGAGAACCTGCAAAAAAAAAGGTGACTAGCCTTAAAGAGACAGTGCTCCAATTTATTGCTGAACTGTGCAAAGTTTTCTGGAGTGACTGTGAGTATGGGGCAATCAAAGCGCCTAAAAGAAGCAAGGATGGCTGAGATGATAGATAGAGCTCTGTGGCTGGAGGGGTTGTTACCACCTGAGAGAACCCCATACATGCCTGAACAGAGTTTTCCAAGGAGAAAGAGGGCTGGTGTTGTCCCTAGCAACACTGGTGCAATGAGTGCACAGGTGACTGCAAGTATGGAGAGTTCACCAAAGTCTGAGTCTGCAGTGGATTAGTGCAAGCGGCACCTGGCAGCACTGAACCAAGTTAAAGAGGAGAGCAACCCAACCCTTAGAGTAAGGAGAGAGCGGCTGGATGCTCATACCTGGGGGAGGGGTGTTGTTGCCCCTGGCAACGCTGGTGCAAGTAGGCCAGCTATCAAGGTGCAGAGGCCTAAGCTTGAAAGCAGATGAAGTGTGGGAAGCCCGGACAAGACATGGAACCAAGTGCGCTGTTTGCGGTGCAGTGAGTGGGGGCATCCAGTCTCCAAGTGCCCTTTGTCCTGGGCTCCAGTGCAAAGCTACCTAGCAAAGCCAAGGTCTGCATCTGTGTTTGAGAAGCCTGCTCTGAATGCAGAGCAACAGGCTTACCAGAAGTTTGAAAGGAGTGCAGTTGCCCATAGCAATGCCTATGATGTCAGGTCGGAGGACCGCAAGACAAAGATATTGCCTATAGAGGATCGTGGCAAGTTTAAAGCGACACCGCTTCATAGAGAGAGAGCCAGAAAAGTGCAGCTGGGAGAGCACTGTTTCCATTAACAACTAGAGAAAATGTGCCAATGGGAATGAGGAGCTACAGAGAAGAGGTGCCCCACCATCCTCATAGAGATGCCAGTAAGATTCTGCATGTTGGGAGAGTGCCATCTCCCTTAGTAACAGGAGAAAGTCGCCAAGTAACATGCCAGGAATGTGGTCAACTGGGGCATGGGATCTTTTCTTCTCCCAGTTTGTGGAATACAGCTTCTGATATTGTTGCTGGGTTTAACTCTTTGCCTGCAAGCCCGGAATCCTGTGTTAAAATGTTTGCAGTCACCCCTAGCAACAGAGAGGAAATTCCTGTTGTGCCTGCTGTAGTTTCATCCCGTGGCCACCAGAGGGAGTCGGCCAGTAGAAGTGCAGTACAAGAAAGTCAACGTACTCAAATGAACATGGCAAGATCTGTTACTCAGATGGGTAAGACTGTTGATGTTGAAGTCATGGGAAAGACTGACTGTGGGATTGCTCACACTGAAGTGGAAGTGATCCCAGAGGGGAGATCCACTATTGGTGCAGAAAAGTACTTGCCTCACTGCAGTGCCCTGTCCAGTGGGGAGGCAAGTGTTAAAATTGAATGTGATGATGTGAAACTTACTGAGGAGTATGTTCATACTGGTATTGAGTTAACTAGTGCTGACAATGTGATGCTTAATGAGATAGGGGTGATCGCTAAGCAGGATATGCTATTCCCCTTAGCAACAGTATATAAGGCTGCAGAGGTGTCCCTGGAAACTTCAAGGGAGCTCTGTGTGTTGGAGCCAGAGGTTGCCTGGGACAACTGTGGTGCTGCTCTGATGGATAAGAGGGTACTTGACCTTGGTGATGAGAATGTGTCAAATAGTAAAACAAAAATGTCTGAAATTACTTGTGGTGATAATTGGTTACTGCGATCTGTCGCTGCTGACAGCAAAGATCTTTGCGAGTTTAATGAAGCGCCACCCGAGCAAGGTGGTGAAGTTATGGTATTGCAGCCTGCTGTGTTTAAAAATGTTTTGCCACGGGTTAGTTTAAACAAAAGTGATATGTGCAATGTGCCTGCTGTGGAGCCACTCTGTCCTGTGTCTCCTTTGGCAGTTGGAGCGATACTGCGTAGTACCTCTGACAGGAGCCCAGAGAAAATAGACTGGGACAGATGGGCAACAAGTCTGTTGGCTTTATTGAAAGAAGTCTCAATGTCTAACAATGGAGCGGACACCATTTCTGCTGTGCTAAATGGAGGGACTGCAGAACAGCTTCTGGACCAGGGCTCACTTGCTGCTGTTGCAGAGGATATTCCTCAGGAGATGGAAGGGCCAAAAGAGATTAAGCACATAGCAGAGGTTGTGTCCATAACCCATAAAGGAGTTATTGGTGTGGTATACCAAACTAATGTACATAGAGAAGACAAGGAACAGATCATTGACACTGAGCCTGAGAGTTTTGTGGTGACTCCCGCACCTGGCAGCGCTCTAGGAGAGCACCAGGTTATTGCATTGGATACCTCCAGTGGGGAGGAAGCCCATTTAAGAAGCGCCACCTCTAAGGCATCAGTAAATGAGTCTTTCCACATCCCTAAAGACATGAAGGACCCCAGGAAGGTCTTAGGTGTGGAATCACACTGCCTTTGTATGACAGATATGCTGAGAGAAATATTAGAATGCTGGAGTGTACAGTTGGTGTACAACCTGTCATCCTCTCCTGCGTTTGGAGAACTTGTACCATGGGGTATGCATAAATGGAGCTGGATATTACAGGCTGTACTATCGCAATCTCTGCAATTTTGGAAGCATGTAATGCAATCGTTGTTTTTATGGAAAATTGTCTCACAGTGTGCTGGATGGCGTCATACAGAGGTTGTGTATGAAATGCACTCTGGAGTACTGTTGGACAGGACAGAAATCTGGGCAAAAGTGCCAGAGGGCACAAGTACATGTAATGTGTTTGGGGCCATCAATCCAAAGGTGAAATTGGATAGTGAGGATCAGGTCTCAGGACAGTCGCTGAAGGAGCGTCATGTGGCAGTGGAGTTGGTGGTTAGTGATGTTGCCATGGTAGACAACCACTCCGCTTTGTGCGATTCTCCTTCAGACACTGCCTTGCAGAACACTTGTGAAAAGAGTTCTGATAAATGTGGCGATACTTTGGACAATGAGGAAAAGTGCAACACACTGATAAATGTTTTGGTTACCATGGGTAACAGCAAAAATAAGGGAAGAACTGATGGTCAAGGTGACATGGTTGCTCTTGATCTTAAAAAATACAAGAAGATGAATGGTATAGCAGACACAGAAGAGGGAATAGGTGCAGTAGAATTGGGCCCCCTACAGGTTCAGGGGTGTAATTCTGGGAAGGATTTCCAGCGGTCCAGGACCCTCCCAAGTTGCAAGATTAAAAGGTCTGTGGACACTGGCCCAAAGCTTAACAAGGTGTCATTAAAAGAGTTTAATTCCCAAATAAAAGTGCCCACACTTATGACTAAAAAGGTATTTAAAAATGTGACCACTTTAGAAGTAAAGTGAAAAAGGTTGAGGAACAATATCCAAGTCCTTGGTAAGTCTCTTAGTGTTAAAGTGTTTGAAGGTGTGACCCCAAGGAAAATCTGCAGATGGCGTTTTTGGAAGCGCACCGTAAACAGTCACTGGGGGGGCTTTTTAGTGTAGCAGGGGGACATAGGGAAAGTCACCTGATAAGACTGGGTTTGGCCCTTGTTGGTGGTAACTGGCACAGAGGTGCCATTTTGAAGAGGTTTGGCTGGTGTGTTACGCCCCCTCTGGGGTCGAAACGGGGGGGGGATATGTGGCAGAGCGTTGCCCTGCCAGGTTCTAGAAGGAGGATGTGACCCAGAATTCTCAACCAGATGGGTTGAGGGGCTCCAGGGAGCATGTAACATGAAGAGGAAACTGGCCTTTCAGTTACCTCAGTATTTTGTAAAGTCCACTTTGGGACCTGGAGCTCGGGGATTTCTGAGAGATCCGGGTGGGATGAAATCCCTAGTCCTGGGTCCTGATTTTGAGAACAGCCAGCATACTGATTGGTCAGGTGTGTGCTGGGCTTTTAGTAGTAACCTAGCCATGGTTCTGGGCTCCACCCGGCAGATAGGAAGTCTGAGTACCAGGAGTCAGGAGGGCTCCATGTGGGAGCCAGTGCAGCAAGAGGCTGTTAGCTGTGTGCGTCCAGGGAGCTAGAAGCTGTGTGCGTTGAAGGGCTTCAAAGCTGTGTGCACCAAGGTGGTCGATGAAACAGTCTGTATGAGACAGACAAGGGTCTGGAGTGTAAGGCCAGAGCTGCAGTGCTACAAGTTAGAGCCAACTAGGCTGAATGTAGTTTTGTTGATGAAAAGAAATGCTGAAACCCCTGCGAGGGAAACATATTTTTGTTGAACTTTTTTTTTATAAAAATGGGCAAACAAAGCCCTTAAAAAGAAGAACCAGCAAGTGGCGGTGTCCTTCAAGCTCTACATTTGATGCTAATCCTTTACAATATATATATATATATTTTTTATATATGTGTGTGTATATATTCTTTACTTGAGACTCATGTATTAACTTATTTTTGCATTAATTATTGTGTCTTGAATCTGTAACCAGTCAAAAACGATGTTTTTGTATGCTCCAGGTCTGCTGGTCCTTCTAGTTCCTTGGCCATGGCTAGATCACATATAAACTGCACATTATGTGTCAGGCCAGTAGAAGAAGCTGTATGCTCCGAGCGTGTAGCCTTGCTTCCTTTCCTTCCTGTCCTCCCTATACCGAAGTTGGCCCTCTGAGAGATGTCATTTCCCTCCATGCGGCCCACCCTAGGCTTCAAGGATCCTCCCCACTTCCTGGTTTGGAATCAGCGCCCTACACAGTTCCTGGCATCATCTGTACGCCTGGGAAACCAGATTGCTTGCATCCCTCGAGGAGGAAATCCTTTATACAGATATGCCTTTGATTTCTGCTTTTATGTAAGTGCATTACTTTGCGCAATAAACATGCTAATTTAATACTACTGCACCTCCCTCCTTTCCTCTTTTTGTTTTCTCACAGAGTTCTCTGGATACGCTTTAGGGATGGCTGGCAAATGAACTATTTGTTATACACCTAAGTTGGCATGGACTACTTCCACCATACTAAGGACTAATACCACCCACAACTAACTGCGCAGACCCAGAATTGTTGTGTGCTGGGAGTATTTCTTCTTTCAAATCAATGGACCACACCACTTTTAACCACACTAATAAAAACCACAACCCCCAATTGTAGCCACACCTAAAAAAAACACCCCTCCATTTGTAGCCACAACCTCAAAATCACCCTTCTCCAATCTTAACTACACCCAGAATCTATGTCCCCATTTTAATCAATATTTAAACAATGTAAACCAGTCTTTTTTCAACCAGGGTGCCCAGGCAGGCACCCTGGGGTGTCTTGAGGTTTCTTCAGAGGTGCCTTAGCAAAATGCCCAAAAAATTGATCAAAATTGTATACAAGCCAGCAGGTGGATCAAGCCTGCATTTTAGTTACACAAAGCCACAGGTTTTCATTATGCACCATTACGACTTTCTAGACACTAGCACCCTAACAACCAATGACTTCATCAGTTAATAAGTAGAATGTCTGTTGCCTCCACAGCATATTTGCTTGACTCTCCTGTGCCGCTCTCCCTCAGCACTGGAGGGACATTAGCTGACTGGAGAAGAGAAACACTGGAATACTAGTCAGTACCAGTGTGCAAAAGTGTATTTGCTTTGGAAAAATAAATCCCCTCTAATGTTGGGTGTCCTATGTGTGTGGATGTTGCTGTATTATGTAAAACTATTAGAATCATTTTTTATATTTTAGAATGGGGTGCCTCGAGACTGCCCATCATTTTAAAGGATGCCTTGAGATTGTCTATAATTTTTAAAGGGTGCCTTGACTGAAAAAAGGTTGAGAAACACTGGTGTAAACGATATGTAACATTAACAATACTCATAAGGCTAATCTGTCTGGCTTTTGAGTTTAAAGTCTAAGCACTGTGACAAGCAGTAGGGACACACAGTACAGATGGGGCAGTTGGTGGTAGAGACAGGCAGTGAGGTAGTATAAAGGGGGAAGTTTATGGCAGGGACAGGCAGCAGTGAGGAGGCAGTTAATAGTGAAGAACAGGCAGCAGATAGGAGAAGGCAGTAAACACAAGCTCTATCATCTGACCAAGTCTCAGTTGTCCCACATCATTATTGCCCCCTCAACCCCTTACGTGGCCCTACACTGACCCCATCCTTGAACTACAGGCCCTCCAGCAGTCAGTAGCAGTTTAAGAGCCCATTCCCAAGCTCTGGGATTGTTCTGTCCTGGTACATGTGGGTTTGGGGGGTTTGGCCAAAGTCCATGTAACCATTTTTTTTTCAGTTTCCTTTCCTCGCTCCTTTCCCAGGCTGTGCTGCTGAATCAAACAGTGGGTAAAAAAAGAATAGAGGGGGAAGAGATTTTCACCATATTAGTAACTATGCCCAGGCTGAGTGACTGCCAAACTTCAAAGAGGCCAGCACCCAGGGAATCGGTGACACAGACACATTCTGGAAAAAACACCTGGGGACATTTCAAGGGCAGGGCTAGACTTAAACTGGGGACATCTGGTCACACTAGGTTAGGCCTGCCCTTCTGTTTCCTATGTGTCACCATTGGCAGCCTCTCAAAACAATAATGGTGTATGAGAGGTGGGAGCGGCAGGCCGATTCACTTGTTTGGAATCTGATGTTACTATATTTTGAACAATATACCCCAGGTTCCCAGACTTGCCGGGTGAGCTGCAAGCTGACAGAGTATGTGCGCAAATATCTAAATGCCTGATCTTCAAGCTTGCTCTTCAGTTGAGATAACAAGGTAGCATAATGGGACTGATGTCTGGAATGTAAAATTAGTTAATTGTTTGATGTTAAGCTTGCCAAGAGTTGCTATTTTAAGATAGAAGTCTATATTTCTTCCATCAAATTGAGATGCAGATGATGCTGGCATATTTTGTGGGTAATACACATTAAAGACAAAATTTTTGTAAGTTCTTCTATCTATTTTTCATGTGCCATGCCATTTTATCACATTTTTTCTTAAATGTTATTACTATAAAGGAGGTTCATTGATGATGCCAAGCAAATAGAAATATAAAATATAAAAATAAAGACATTTGAAATGTAGAACACATTACCATATTTATGTGCCATTTAGAAATGCCACAATACTCATGAGAAAGATGATGCAGAAGAGCTTATTGCTTGCTGTATTTATTAAACTTTTTTACAAAGTATCAGCTCCAAACAGTGTGTTTAACCACTTCAGCCCCAGAAGGTTTACCCCCATCATGATCAGGCCATTTTTTGCGATATACGGAACTGCCTTACTTTAACTGACAATTGCTTGGGCGTGCGACGCTGTACCCAAATAAAATTGATGTAATTTTTTTCTCACAAATAGAGCTTTCTTTTACTGGTATTTGTTCACCTCTGCAGTTTTTATTTTTTGTGCTATTAACAAAAAAAGACCAACAATCTTAAAAATATTTTATATCTATATAATCTGCGATCTGCCTTGTTTACATAGGCAGACTGATGTTTTGTCTGCCTCGGGAATATTTAGTGGGTCCCGGCAGATATCGGGTCCATCAGACCCGCTGATTGACTCCCACTGTGTCCAATCACAGCAGGAGCTGCTCGCCAGCAGTGCACGTGCTCTCCCCAGACCAGGAAGTGCAAAATCATGTACAGGTACAAGTTTTCGCCCAAAGAGGCCACCCCACTGCAGTAAATGTACGTGGGGTAGTCTAGAAGCAGTTAAATAAGATTTATGAAACCTCAACAGTGGGTAACAGAACATATAATATTTGCTTCCCAAGGGTTATTATGTTCAATACATTTTATGTACAGTATCTAATTGTAAACCCCTTTTCTTGTTCACTATAATTTTCTTATTAATTTTATAGGAAATCTAGCATGACAGAGATCTTTTTAAGGTGTCCATAACCTTGTGACCTCTTTAACCCAGCATGGCCCTGGCCAATAAAGTCACAAGGGCTTACCCAGTGACACGATCAGGTGGCCCCCACCCCTTAGTTATTTAAGAACTGTCAGACGCCGTGAGCCTTCATTGGGTGCAAAGCTCTTTTTTTGGGGGGGGGGTGCACAGTGGCAGCGCTCATCGTGATTGATGCTGGATTTACTTTGGAGGAGATTGTATTTGGTCTTTCTAACCACTTGACCTCTGAAAGATTTACCCCCCTTCATGACCAGGCCATTTTTTGCAATACTTTAACTGAAAATTGTGCGGTCCTGCGACACTGTACCCAACTAACATTTATGTATTTTTTTTCCCACAAATAGAGCTTTCTTTTGGTGGTATTTGATCAGGACTGTGGGTTTTTTTGCGCTATAAACAAATAAAACAACAATTTAGAAAAAAAAAATATTTTTTTACTTTCTGTTATAAAACATATCCAATAAAAAAACTAAAAATCAAATTTCTTCATAAATGTAGGCCAATATGTACTCCACTACATTTGTTAAAAAAAAATAATCCCAATAAGAGTATATTGATTGGTTTATGTGGACATTATAGCATCTACAAACTATGGGATATATTTATGTTTTTTTTTTTTATACTAGTAATGGTGGCGATCAGTGACTTATAGTGGGACTGTGATATTGCAGTGGACAATTGGACACTGACATTTTTGTCAATTTTTAGGAACCAGTGACACTGATACAGTGAACAGTGCTAAAAATACACACTGTCACTGTACTGACACTGGCTGGGAAGGGATGAAACATCTAAGGTGATCAAAGGGTTAAATGTGTGCCTAGCCAGTGTTTGTGTTTACTATGTGTGCTGCTTTTACTAGGGGAAGTAATGCCATCCCACCTGTCAGAACTGGGATCTGCCTTGCTTACATAGGCAGATCCCTGTTCTGTGTAGTTTACTGGTGATCAGCAGGTGCCGAAGAACATTGAGTGCCTGATACCAACAGATCGGCTTCTACTGTGAATTTTCAAAGCAGAAGCGGCTGCCAGTGGCGTGCCGCCTGCGCGGAACTCCAGAATCACGTATATATGTATGATCTGGTGCACAGCTGCTGCCCTGTAGCAGTAAAACTTCTATAGGGTGATCGCTAAGTTGTCAAAAACTGTCGGTGTTTTTATATACTGTAATTATTTTTTTCGTTATTTTTCATTGCCAGCATTCTTTTGTTTACATTCAGATGTCAGTGGGGAAACTCACTGACAGCTGATGAGTCATCGGTTGTTAAGGACGTGGTAGCCAGCTTCCCGGCTCAGTCTTTAACAACCAGCTATTCTTCACACAGAATTTAGATGAGTCGATACATTTGTGACCGATCTGAATTTGAATTGCTATAAAATTTTTAATTTGTTAGAAGACGAATAAACAAAACAAAACTAAGTGAAACAAAAAAAAAAAACGAAACCAAATCAGAAAATAATTCACAAAACAAAATTAGTAACATAACAAATTTAAAAACTTTTTCTGTTCTGCACATATCTAAAGCTCTCACAGTACTTGGGTATTGGAGCAGTCAACTACTTAGCAGTTAGGCATCTCTTTAAGGTGGTTGACCCTAACCTTGACCTGCAGCCCCTCTGACCTGGTGCTAGCAGATTTTCAACATCAAACATGTTAAAATGTAGGAAGATAATTGCCAACTGGGACAGAGTAAATTGTGGAAATTAAAATGTAAAGGAAGGGGACATGAGGTTCTGGGGGAAAGAGGGTTCAAGGAATAGGAATCCCCTCTTCGTGACAGCTGCATTTTGCTTCAATGTTAAAAATGTGAAAAGGCTGGAAAAGCATGCATTAACTTTTTAAACTAGCAGCCTAGTAAACCACTTTTGCTGATTCCCCATGGAGCAATGTTATGATATCTGTATCATTTTTATAGAGAAAAAAGTGTTTGATAACAGGATAGAATTGAAGAGCTGTAAATGTAAATAGACTGCTTACATATAGATAGGCATATGTTAGTTAGATAGTTTAGGCATATGTCTTCTAAACAACTATCTTATACCACGTCTCTAGAGGTATTCCACCTTCCTATAAACATTTTAAAGTTGTACCATAAATAAAATTTTCAGGATTTCTTTGATGACTATCGTTGGACTTTCCCAATGATCACAGGTAGGGTTACACTGACAATGGGGGGGCTACAGGCCCATTGTGTGTTAGCACAGCTGCATGTAATATATTTAAAGCTCACATTAGGGTGACAATGCCACTGATTAGGGATGAGCCGAACACCCCCCGGTTCGGTTCGCACCAGAACCTGCGAACGGACCGAAAATTTGCACGAACGTTAGAACCCTATTGAAGTCTTATGGGACTCGAACGTTCTAAATCAAAAGTGCTAATTTTGAAGTCTAATTTGCATGGTATTGTCCTAAAAAGGGTTTGGGGGCCTGGGTCCTGCCCCAGGGGACATGTATCAATGCAAAAAAAAAGTTTTAAAAATGGACATTTTTTCGGGAGCAGTGATATTAATGATGCTCAAAGTGAAAAAAAAAGTGAAATATTCCTTTAAATATCATACCTGGGGGGTGTCTATAGTATGCCTGTAAATTGGTGTGTGTTTCCTGTGCTTAGAAAAGTCCCTGCACAAAATGACATTTTTAAAGTAATAAAAGTCATTTAAAACTGCTAACGGCTTTAATGTAATGTTCAGTCCCGGTAATATGGATGAAAATCAGTGAGACAAACACAATGGGTACCCCCCCAGTCCATTACCAGGCCCTTTGGGTCTTGTATGGATATTAAGGGGAACCCCACACCCAAATTAAAAAAATGAAAGGCGTGGGGCCCCAGGCCCTCTGAACAGCAGTATACAGGCGGTGCAAACAAGACAGGGACTGTAGGTTTGTTGTTAAGTAGAATCTGTTTTTAATTTTGAACTGGTACATTTTTAAAGTGTAGCTCCAGCCAAAAAATCTATTTTTAAGCATTTTGGAAAACATAGGGAAGGGTTATCACCCCTGTGACATTTGTTTTGCTGTCTGTGCACCTCTTCAGAAGATTTTACCTCACTTTCTGTCCCAATGACAAATGTTTTTTGACAATTTGGGGTTTTTAGTGAAACAAGGATTGGTGATAAAGCATCAGTGGAGAGGAGACACCTTTTTCCCATATTAACTCTTACAGGAGAGAATTTCCCTTCCTAGGGGTAGTTTTCATCTCACTTCCTGTTGTCTCCTTCCGTTTGCAAGTAGGAGTCGTTTGTAAGTTGGATGTTTGAAAGTAGGGGCCTGCCCTATCTACTCTGCAGAAATTGGGGTCTTAGGTGTTGGTGTTGCCACAACACTGTAAGCCCTCAGTTACTCTTGGTGGGAGCTGGAACGGGCCCTGCTGTGAAATATTAGATCAAGAATTGTAATTACATGCCCCTGTTGAACAGGGGCAGAAAAATTGGGCTTTTGGTGGTGGTGGTGCTGGTGCCACAACACTGTAAGTCCTCACAGTTACTCTTGGTAGGGACAGAAAGGGGCCCTGCAGTGAAATATTAGATCAAGAATTGTAATTACATGTCCCTGTTGAACAGGGGCAGAAAAATTGGGCCTTAGGCACCGGTGCCAACACTGCAAACCCTCACAGATACTCTAGTTGGAGCGCAGGAATGAGCCCTCCTGCAAAATATTGCACCAAAAATTGTAATTACATGCCCCTGTTAAACAGGGGCTGAAAAATTAGGCCTTAGGCACTGGTGTTAGTGCCACAACACTGCAACCCCTCACAAATACTCTAGTTGAGTGCAGCAACGAACCCTCCTTGCAAAATATTGCATCAAAAATTGTAATTACACGCCCCTGTTAAACAGGGGCTGAAAAATTGGGCCTTAGCCACTGGTGGCGGCGCCCAGAACCAAAAATATTCTTACAAGCTGATCATTGAGGAGGAAGAGGATAGTCACTCAGCATAACAGGATAGTCACTCAACATCAGCATAGGCAGTGTTGAAGGGATCTGACATTTCAAAAAAAATTATTTGGTTACATCAGCATCAGGTGCTTGGTAGCTGGTGGTGATCCAAGACTGATTCATTTTTATGAAGGTCAGTCCATCGACCGAGTCAGTGGACAGGTGCACCCTGTGATTGGTTACAAAACCTCCAGTAGCACTGAATGTGCGTTCTGAAAAAACGCTGGATGCAGAACAGGCCAGTAGCTCAAGTGCATACTGTGCAAGCTCTGGCCAGTGATCCATCCTCGAGACCCAGTAACCCAGAGGATTTTCAGTGGGAAAGGTGTCCAAGTCAGATCTTGCCCCTAGGTATTCCTGCACCATGTAAAACAGATGCTGGCTATGGTTGCTGGAACCGATCAGACCTTGGGGCTGCGGACCTTCTCCACTGCTCCTTCTTTGACTGACTGAAGCCTCAGCAACACGTTGTCCAGGAACAGGAGTTTGTAACCTCCCAATCTCTGGGAATGCGTTGCACAGACCTTTCTGCAAAGCCTCCTGAAGATGTTTCATCCTTTGCTCCCTCTGCAATGGCAAGATAAATCCGCAACCTTACCCTTGTAACGTGGATCAAGGAGGGTTGCCAGCCAGTATTGATCCCTCTTCTTGATACCACAAATATGAGGATCCTTCCGCAGGCTTTGCAGGATCAGGGAGGCCATGCAGCGTAGGTTTGCAGAGGCATTCGGTCCGGAGTCCTCTGGGTCACTAAGGACAACATGATCTGAAGCCACCTCCTCCATGCCACGTACAAGTCCATGAGTTTCTTGGGACTTAAAGACTGCTGCTGATACTGAGTGACAGGCTCCACCTCCATGCTAACACAATCCTCCTCTTCTTCCTCCTCCTCCTCCTCATCCTCTTCCTGTGTGATCGGTGGGCACGCAGGAACACTGTCTGGATAAAGGGGGTCTTGAGAGCTAAGGAAGTCCTCCTCTTCCTGCCTCTGTTCTGCCTCAAGTGCCTTGTCCATTATTTCACGCAGCGTGTGCTCCAACAGGTGGACAAGGGGGACAGTGTCACTGATGCATGCACTGTCACTGCTCACCATCCTCGTGGCCTCCTCAAATGGTGACAGGACAGTGCATGCATCCCTGATCATGGCCCACTGGCGTGGGGAAAAAAAAACAAGCTCCCCTGACCCTGTCCTGGTGCCATTGTCACACAGGTACTCATTGATGGCCCTCTGCTGCGTGTGCAGCCGTTGCAGCATGGCCAACGTTGAGTTCCACCTGGTGGGCATGTCACAGATTAGGCGGTTCTTGGGCAGGTTAAATTCCTTTTGGAGGTCATGACCTGCAGAAATGCACACAGACTTTCCTGGCCTGTCTTAGGACATCCTGTAAGCCCAGGTACCTGCCCAAGAACCGCTGCACCACCAAGTTAAGGACGTGAGCCAAACAGGGCACATGGGTCATTTGTCCCTGTCGGAGGGTGGAGAGGAGGTTGGTGTCACAAACCGCCATACCTGCCTTAAGCTGGCGTGGCGTCAACCACCTCTGAACCAGCCCCTACAGAGCTGACAGAATCTCTGCCCCAGTGTGGCTCCTGTCCCCCAAGCACACCAGCTCAAGCACCGCATGGCACTTTTTGCCTGCGTGCTTGCGTAGCCCCTTGAATGCCTATGGAGCACTGCTGGTTCCGAAGTCAAATCAGCACAGGAAGAGGCCATGGAGGAAGAAGAAGAGGAGGGGTTGGAGGAGAGAGGTGTAGCAGAATCACCACTAGTACTATTCTGTTGGCGTGGTGGCAGAACAACCTCCAACACTACTGTACCCTGTCCTGCATCCTTCCCAGCTGCCAGAAGAGTCACCCAGTGCACGGTGAAAGATGGGTAACATCCCTGTCCATGCCAGCTGGACCATGAGTCAGCGGTAATACCACTTACCACTTACCGCCCTGTCCAGCGAGGCCAAGACATTGCCTTCCACATGCCGGTAGAGAGCCGGAATCGCCTTCCGTGAGAAAAAGTGGCATTTGGGAACCTGCCACTGAGGAACCGCACATTCCAAAAACTCACGAAAGGGGGCAGAGTCTACCAACTGAAAAGGCAGCAGTTGCAGTGCTAGCAATTTAATCAAGCTAGCATTCAACCGCTGGGCATGTGGATGGCTGGGAGCAAACTTCTTTCGGCGGTGCAGCAGCTGGGGCAGGGAAATTTGCCTGGTACAATCTGACGTTGGTGTACCAATAGCAGATTGCCCCCAAGTACTTGGCTGTGACACACCTAATTCTACACCTTTTATTCCTCTCAGTGCAGGTCTCAGAGAGGACTGAAGGTATGGTGGGGTTGGAGATCCCAGTTGATGAGGAGCAAGGAAAGGTCCTCTTTGTCCTTTGGTGTGGGTCTTTTAGGTACGCTTGCCAGCGAACTGCATGGTAGGTCAACATATGTCTGGTCAAGCATGTGGTGCCCAAGCGGGAGATATTTTCAAAACCAAAAAAATATATACTGCGCTTTCCCATAAAATATTCAATAAACAGAAGACATGTGTCTGTGAAGACAAAAGATAGTTGATGCTGCTGCAACCATAAATGTGAGACAACCTCCACTTCTAAATACTATACATAAAAAGGCTGCGCTGCTATTAATTAGGTGAGTGTGATCATGAACCGTTTATATAACCACAGCCAGTGCACCCATATGTGATAAAAAAATAATAAATAATAATTAAAGAAAGAATATAGGTTGCTGGAACAAATATTAAACTTGATTCCCACAAATGGAAACATATATGATTAATCTATAAATATGAACAATCAGACATCCAGCATAATATGCAAAGTCCATACAAAAACGTTCCTTGCTGAGAATATCTTTCACAAGTAAAAGGAGAAAACACCACTCTTCTGATGATGTGAGGCATGCAATGTTGTCACCCTGAAGAATGTGATGATAGGAAAATTCCTCCACCTAAAAACGATCTGCCCCTTACCAGATCTTTTGATCTTTTGTTATGGAGATCATATGTGCAGGTGGCTGTGTCCCCCAGCCACTGGGTCTCTGCTAGAAGTATGGCTCCAAGGGTCACCTCTCAAGGGGTCCGCTAGATGGTATGTTAGCACTCAGATCCCAAGGGTAGATATAAAAGAAATAGCTCCATAGCGTAATACTGATAATATTTATTAAAAGAATTGGAAGAAATACACTTACAGTGTTGTAGCTTCAATTCGCGTGTATACACAAACTTATGCCGGCCGGCTAACAGCTGCTGCCCGTAGCTTCCGGGATCAGCGATGGATGGTGGTGACGTCAGCACGTCGCTCCTCCCTATGCCGTTTTGACAAATCTGTCGTCTTCCTGGGGTACGGGCGGCGTGCTGACACACCACCTATATACATCCAATCAATTGTACAGGAACGCCTTCTTCTGAAATCAAGGCATCCGAAGCTGAGTTCGCCATCTTTAAAATGGGCTGAGAAACTCCTATTCCCTTCCAGTAAACCATGTCCCTGCCGGAATAGTCCACTATGATACTGTTCACATATAATGCCCCATGCCTAAACTTCCGCCCAGGAACCGAAAGTCACTACACTGGGAGAAAAAATGTGAATGGGAGAAGTTATAAAAAATTCCTTTATTTCTAAATATGAACATCCTCTACTTAAAATGAAAAAAGTAAAGAAAAAATAAAGAATAGAAATTCTTTTCTTTCTTTATTTTCTTTGAAAAAGACTTTCGTATAAATGGCCTAATGCCAAAAGTTTACTGGCAGTAATCAAGATATATCCAGAGCCCTCAAGTCTGTTAGCCCCGCAGAGGCACTGGACTTGGCTGAAGGAAAAAAAGAGGACCCTGTGAGCGTGGGGATCCCACCACGCCTGTTCGCAGACCATAATGGATCGATAATTATCTCCACACCGATTACTGCATAGATTATACTCAGATAATTAAACTAGTATAAAAGCAAATTTATAAAAAAATTAGAAGACCATTAAAAAGAATGACAATGACTATTCCCCCAGATCAGGGAAAAAAAAAACAAGGGGACACCAACCACCCACATTCCAACCACACTAGTATTATTGAGACCAAGAATGGACAGTCAAACGTCCAAAAAAAGAGAAGGCACATATATGTGAATATTAACTGTGATTTAATGTATATCTAAAAAAGAAAAGCACAATAGCTTTTTTGGACGCACAACTGTCAAAAATTGGCAAAAATTGGCAGCCTTGCATCCAGGGAGAAAAAACATAAAAACGTGAATATTGACTATAAAGTAATATGTCTCTTAATAAAAAAGGGCACAATGGCATCTAAATTAGGCCTACGTGTTGTATCTAAACCTTGCTCTCCTATTTCAATAGGAGCTTCATAAAGGTTAATAGTATACAAAACATTATAGTTTGTGGAAAAAAGGGGTCACCTAGTATAATAAACCCTTGCTGAACTGAACAGCCTAATCCTCCGATTGAGGCTAGACAGAGGAGTGCCCTGTATAACGTGTTCCCCCAAACCGGATGCCTTGATCTCAGAGTAAGGCCAATATCCTGAATGTTAACCATTATCGATGAATGCGTTTACATCGGTATCAATGTTCAGGCCATGAGGGGTATAACATCGGACACGATGGATCCAAGCCATTTCTAATCTAGACAGTTCCCTGACTAGAGATCCACCCCTCCAGTGGGCACTGTATCTGTCTATCCCTAAAAATAGGGTGTTAGCCGGGTTCCGGTTGTGATGTAACGCATAGTGTTTAGACACCGAGTGGAATTGGAAACCATTTTTGATATTTGTAATATGTTCCCCTAGGCGGACTTGCATGGGACGTTTAGTCCTGCCTATATATTGCAGCCCACATGGGCATTGCAATAAATAGATCACCCCTTTTGAACTGCACGTAATAAAGGGCTCTATTTTATGAACCCTAGATGTACTAAAAGATGTAAAAGACTCAGTTTTCCTCTGCTTACTCTTGTTTAGTGAGCAAATCTGACACCTATGGCACTGATGGTAACCAGATAGATTCTGGAAGAATGATACCTTTTGAGTGGATGGGTCCACTACATTGGGAGCAATTCTGTCTCGCAACGAAGGGACCCCCTTGAAGACGATTTGTGGTTTGCTGGGTAGAATTGTTTTGATGACTCTATCATTCTACAGGAGATGCCAGTGTTTCCTTAGAATCTTAGTAATCTGGTAGTGTTGTGTGGAAAAACTGGTGATAAACGGCAAAGAGGGTCCCCCCGAATCGCCTCTAGGGGCCTCGCTCAACAGGGTGGCTCTATCAATGGTTTCTACTTGATTCATTGTTTCTACCAGCAGGTTCTTGTCATATCCCTTTTCCTCCAACCTCCTTAAAATTATACCTGCCTGTACTCTGT
The DNA here is from genome assembly GCF_042186555.1 of Aquarana catesbeiana. Lineage (NCBI taxonomy): Eukaryota > Metazoa > Chordata > Amphibia > Anura > Ranidae > Aquarana > Aquarana catesbeiana. Next base: position 204,057,098 of record NC_133330.1, read on the forward strand.
AATCCCTGATACCTGTGCAGTTGCGCCTCATTCGTATGAACTGGCTCTTTGGGACTGACCTAAGCCACGGATCATGATGGCAGCTCCCGATGGGAATGAAAGCATTCTGATCAGTTTTCTTAAAGAAAGAAATTGTTTTAAAAGAACCTTCCTCCTTTGATATGGTAAGATCAAGGAAGTTGATCCTCTCATAACTGCCTTCATGTACAAATCTTATCCCCCTATTGTTGTTATTGATTGAGGAAAAGAAATCGTCCAGTTGGGAGATAGATCCATCCCATAGGAGGAGGACGTCATCTATATACCTGGCCCAAAATTTGAGATGAGGGTTTTGATCCTTATAGATGACGTCCTCCTCCCATTTGGCCATAAATAAGTTGGCCAAACTGGGGGCATACTTTGCCCCCATGGCCATGCCGCGCTGTTGGCGATAATAATGGTGACTAAACCAAAAGTAATTATGGCCAGCTGCGTATTCTAGCAGTTCAGCAATATATGTCTGTTGTTGTTCATGTAAAGACGAGATATTATTCAAATAGTATTTGACTGCGGAAATCCCCAGATGATGAGGGATGATGGTGTACAGGGATGTGACATCCGCTGTCACCAATAATGTCTGATCGCTGGGCCTTAATTCAGACAGCAGGTTTATCACGTGCCGAGTATCCTTTACATATGATGGCGTTTTATGTACCAGTGGTTGGAGGAAGTGGTCAATGTACTTGCCCACCCGGGACGTGATGGAATCGATCCCACTGACGATGGGACGTCCCGGAGGGCAAGTCAAGCTCTTATGAATCTTTGGTAAGCAATACAATATGGGAACTCTTGGAGATTTTGGAATGAGAAAAAGTTTTTCCTTTTCATTGAGGATACCCATCCGAAAACCTTTCTCGACTATAGGTACTAGAGTCTTTTTATACTCCCGAGTGGGGTTGCCTGGAGATATTTTGGCCACGAGAGATACGCTTGAGACATATATTGCAAAAAGCAGCGGTGAGATCTGATGAACTTGTCTCAAAAAAGGCCCACACCAAAGAACTTTTGGAATAACGCGCAGAGACAGCAGCTCCCTGCACATGCGGAGCTCTGCGGTGTGATGCAGTCAGTGTGCTGCCCTTAAGCTGGCCCCTGGAGGGCATCCTGCCTCGTTGGTGATGTGCCTCCTCTCTCCAATTGGGCATCCACGTGGAGTCAGTGACCTCATCATCTCCTCCCTCCTCATCACTGGAGCAAAGCCGGCAGTATGCTGCAGCTGGGGGAACATGACTGCCAGATTGCTGCCCTTCTTCAGCCACCCTCTCTCTCTGGGCTCACGTTACTGCCTTCCTCTAGCTGGGTACCATCATCGGAGCCTTCAAAATGCTGGGCATCCTCCTAGAGCATGTACCCAACACTGTAGTCAAACAGTTCAGGGTACTCCTCAGGAGGACATGGTGGGGCTAGGGAAGGAGTGAATTATGACATTGAGCCGAAGCAAGAGGCCGCGTTGGCAGTTGCTTTGCCAGATAAAGTACCCTGAGCCTGGGTGAGAGAGGATGAGGAGGATGAGGATGGCTTGGTCATCCACTCTACCAAGTCTTCCGCATGTTGCAGCTCAACACGGCCAGCTGCCGAAAAAAAGGACAAGCGTGTCCCACGGCCACGTGCTGATGAGGATGCACCGTCTCCACGACCAGAACTGTTGCCTCTAGACACAGAGCCTGCTTGCCCTCTTTTATTGGCTTGTGACTGTCTGCCTCTCCTTGGCCTTCCAGACATACTAATGGCCTGCAGTGAGATGTAGCTGCAAAAAGCTGGGATGTATATATATACTGATACTGCAGCTAGCAGAATCAACTGCCTGCCTGTAGTATTATTAGTATGAGAACACCAGCAATTGTCTTCAGGTAGCTTTAGGTGCACACTGTGCAGAGGATGCAGAACACTAACTGTAAATACTGTAACTGTCCGCCTGTGGTATTAATAGGATCAGAAGAACGCCACTAATTTACTTCAGGTAGCTTTATGTGCACACTGTGCAGAGGACACAGTGCACTAATTATAAATACTGTAGTTGCCTGCCTGTGGTATTAATAGGAGCAGAACAACATCAGTTGTCTCCAGATAGCTTTAGGTGCACACTGTGCAGAGGAGGCACTACACTAACTGTAAATACTGTAGCTGCCTGCCTGTGGTATTAATAGGATCAGAAGAACACCACTAATTTTCTGCAGGTAGATTTAGGTGCACACTGTGCAGAGAACACACTACACTAACTTGTAAATACTGCAGCTGCCTGCGGTACTGTACTTATAGGATCAGAAGAACACCACTAATTTTCTTCAGGTAGCTTTAGGTGCACACTGTGCAGAGGACGCACTACACTAACTTGTAAATACTGCAGCTGCCTGCGGTACTGTACTAATAGAATCAGAAGAGCACCACTAATTTTCTTTCGGTAGCTTTAGGTGCACACTGTGCAGAGAACGCACTACACTAACTTGTAAATACTGTGGCTGCCTGCGGTACTGTACTAATAGGATCAGAAGAACACCACTAATTTTGTTTAGGTAGCTTTAGGTGCACACTGTACAGAGGACGCACTACACTAACTTGTAAATACTGCAGCTGCCTGCGGTACTGTACTAATAGGATCAGAAGAGCACCACTAATTTTCTTTCGGTAGCTTTAGGTGCACACTGTGTAGAGAACGCACTACACTAACTTGTAAATACTGTGGCTGCCTGCGGTACTGTACTAATAGGATCAGAAGAACACCACTAATTTTGTTTAGGTAGCTTTAGGTGCACACTGTACAGAGGACACACTACACTAACTTGTAAACACTGCAGCTGCCTGCGGTACTGTACTAATAGGATCAGAAGAACACCACTAATTTTCTTTAGGCAGCTTTAGGTGCACACTGTGCAGAGGACGTACTACACTAACTGTAAATACTGTAGCTAATAGGACTAATAGGATCAGAAGAACACCAGCAATTTTCTTCAGGTAGCTGTAAATACTGTAAAAACGCCTGCCTGTCAGTAGTAGGAAGAGAATAACAGGAATGGATCTAGCTAAACTGAATACAGTGTGTGTGTGTGTGTATATATATATATATATATATATATATATATATAACACCTAGGATGTGTGTGTGTGTGCGTGTGTGTGTGTGTATATATATATATATACACACACATATATATATACAATACACTGTAAGTGCAGCTAACTGACTCGCCTGCCTACTCTATCTAACTTAAATCAAATGACACTGTCTCTCTGTCTATCTCTCTCTCTCTCAACGCCGGAACACACTACACAGGGCCGCCGTGCAGGTGGCCTTATATAGTGTGGGGCATGTACTAAACCCCGAGCCATAATTGGCCAAAGCTACCCTGGCTTTGGCCAATTACGGCTCTCTGTACAGACGACGCTGTGATTGGCCAAGCATGCGGGTCATAGTGCATGCTTGGCCAATCATCAGCCAGCAATGCACTGCGGTGCCGCAGTGAATTATGGGCCATGACGCACCACTCGAATTTGGCTTGAACGGCCCATATCATTCGTAATTCGGCGAACAGGCGATGTTCGAGTCAAACATACATTCGATTCGAACACGAAGCTCATCCCTACCACTGATTTATCGGTAAACAATGGGCAATGGGTGAGTGTTGTCACCCTACTTAAAGAAGCATATTAGATAATGCTATGACAGGAAAAATCTCCAGGTATGATTTATCAGATTAAAAACCCCACAACCTAATTATTATGGATTGTGTTGATTGTCTGGCTCCAATCCCTGTTACTGTGTGTTCTGCAATTCCTACTGCTATTTGGATTGCTACCCTAAGCTGTTTTATGGTATTCATTTGTATTCTTCATAGCATGATGATCTGCCTGAACACTGCTTGCGGAACTTGTACAACATGGCAGACTAAGACCCCTTTCACGCTGAAGTGCTTTACAGGCGCTATATCGTTAAAAATAACGCCTGCAAATCGCCTGTAAAGCGCCTCTCCTTTCACTCCAATGTGAAAGCCTGAGGGCCTTCACACTGGAGTGGTGCACTGGCAGGACGCTCAAAAAAAGTTCTGCAAGCAGCATCTTTGAGGCACTGTAGGAGCAGTGTATACACCGCAACTAAAGCACTCCTAAAGCACCCCTGCCCATTAAAATCAATGGGCAGTGCCGACGTAGCACCGGCAAAGCGGCACTGCAGCGGTGCTTTTAACACTTTTTTGGCCATTAGCGGGGGTTAAAAGTGCCCAGCTAGCGGCCGAAAAGCGCCACAAAAACGATGGTAAAGTGCCGCTAAAAATAGTGCCGCTTTACCGGCGATGCCCGGCCACTACCAGTGTGAAAGTGCCCTTAGGCAAGCCATGCATAGTGCGAAATTCACCCAGTTCCCCCATCAACAAAGACAGTGCTGACAGGGGAATCCCTCCTGCTGAGTAATTGTCTGCTCCTGGAGCGAAAAGACAATGATTACCGCTAGCAGCTACAGCAGCCATTAGCAATAATCTTAAGAGAATCCAGCAGGCCGGTTGTACCCAAGTTGATCAGTCGATCAACTTGGTACATTCAGCCTGCCCATTAGTGGTTTAAATCTCGGCCGGTTCCTGATGACCAGGCCAAGATTTGAACCGTGTATAGCCGTCCTTACAGTCCTTCTTATGCCACGTACACACGACCGGTTTTCCCGTCGGAATAAACTCTGAAGGTTTTTCCGACGGAGTTCCAATGGAATTCCGCTGAAACTGTCTTGTGTACACATGATCACACCAAAGTCCGAGTCAATAACGCGGTGACGTACAGCATGAATGACTGGACTAAGAAAAGGAAGTTTAATAGCCAGTAGCCAATAGCTTCTGTCTCATACTTGCTTCAGAGCATGCGTCGTTTTTGGTCCGTCGGAACAGCATACAGACGAGCGGTTTTCCCGATAGGAATTGGTTCTATCGGAAATATTTAGAACATGTTCTATTTCTAGGTCCATCAGAATTTTGCGAAAAAAAAAAAAAAGTCCGATGAGGCATACACACGATCAGAATTTACGATGAAAAGCTTCCGTCCGACTTTTTCTGTCGGACATTCCACTCATGTGTATGCGGCATAAGTCTGCCCTCCTCTGGGGATGCAGTGTCCATGCTCTCCCTTATTGCTTTAACATTGTTGTTGCCAACCTCTCCTTGTCTTCTCCTGGGAGTTTTTTCTTCAGCCATTAATTGACCACTGATGTCATAACAACTGTATATGTGCAGCTCTTGCTATATACTGCACTGTGTATGCACCACAGTAAGTGTATAATTAGGAAAAAAAAAACTGATAGCAATTGTTTGGTAGAAGAAACGTAAATCAGAGAATTTCTCAAAACTGGAGAAGCCAAAATCTGGAGCAGATATGCATGGTAACCAATCAGCTTCTATCTTTCATTTTCAAAGCTTAACTGAACAAGCTGAAGATAGAAGCTGATTGGTTGCCATGGGCACCTGCTCCATATTCTGGCTTCTCCAATTTTGATAAATTCTTCTCAAAGACTCCTCTAATATCAAGTCATGCCTGCTGGCAATTTTTTTAAACATCCAGGTAGATGCATAACACAGAATATAAAGCTAAGCTAGTGGGAGATTCACACATCCTAAAAAAGCACCCATTTCTTAAAGTAGTCACCTTCAGGCGCTTTCTTTTATTCTCAGATCATATTTACAGTGCCCTGGGGTCCCCTTAAATCTGTGAATCTTTTGCAATTTTATTCTGGGATCATAAGGGGAAAAATGCAATATTATAGGTATATATTGCTTGGACCTATTGCATAGACTCCCATCTCTTAAAGGTTATTAAAGTTGCACTTTTGTAGGACAAGTGCAAACTGCACTAAACCAAGTGCTTTTGTTGTTTTGTAAATCTGCTACTTGTTATGAAACACACTATTTTCAAAGTTCCTTTCTTATTCCTTTAAGTGCTCTTTGGCACCAACAAAACTCTGTAAGAAGATTGGATAGCTCATTTTACTATTTCAGTCTCTGCCAGCATCTTTTACATTTGTCTAATCCCAAATCTTCACAATCCGTGGAGAATTGAACAAATACAAAAATAAAGCAGAAGAGAAAGGAAGCTTTCTACATCAGTCCTTCAAACTTTGCTTTCATGCTTAGACAAAAAAGACAGCAAGCTTTTAAACATATATTAGGGATTATGCTGTGAATAGTATCAGCTTGGGTATTGTGGAACAGTTCATGTGTCCCTGAAGATAACATTAGGAAAATGCTTGCCCTTTTTCTTCTTTAAGCAAAAGGATTTTGAAGAGCAAATAATTCCGGGAGAGAAGTTATGTTGTGTTATATGGCTGCATCCTGAATAGGCAATAAAAGTGATATGTATTATTTTACACAATAGCTCCTTGGATGTGGAGAGAGCTGTATTTTGTTCCTTTGTGGATAATGTTCAGCTGATCAGAGAAAAGGAAGCATTTTTCATAAAATTACCAATCTCCTGGTGTTTTTAGCAAGCTTACTGAGCAACCAAGAAATATCAGTGCTGATCAAACATTTTAAAGAACAAAGTATTTGAAGGTGATTTACAAGAATGATATTTAATTGTCAGATTCCCCATTGGGATATACATAATGTTTTTTTCCAAACAAGATGGACAGTTGGTTCAATCATAAAGTGCATGTGTTTAACATGACCTTAAAATTGTAAATAGCAGTAAGGAGGTCTTCCGAATTATTTACCAAGAAATTCAAATAACTGATAATATTTACCAATTTTAATGTATTTATTTTTACTAAACTTGACCTAAAATGAAATATACAGTTAAAAGAGCAGTTAAAAAGCACTCTGTAATTTTTTTCAAAATGAGAGCAAATTGGAGGTTGGCTTTACTATATTCCACTAAATATTTAAAATATACAAAATAAGCACACCACATAACACCACATAACAAAAAAAAAACATTTTTCAATAAAACTTTGTTATGCAAGCTATTTATTATCACATAGTTTTTTGGCTCCTTTTAAAGTCATAATGATAACATAAATCACCCAAATGGCCCTGATGAAAAGTTTACATACTTTGGAATGTTTGGCCTTGGTACAGACACAGCAGTTAGCACACACAGATTAAAATGGCTGTTAAAGGTTAATTTCCCACATTTGTGACTTTTTAAATCGCAATTGGTGCCTGTGTATAAATAGTCAATGAGTTTGTTAGCCCTCACATGCACTAAGCAGGCTAGATACTAAGCCATGGGGAGCAGAAAAGAACAGTCAAAAGACTTGCGTAACAAGGTAATGAACCTTTCAAAGATGGAAAATGATATAAAAAGATATCCAAAGCCTTGAATATGCCAGTCAGTACTGTTCAATCATTTAATAAGAAAATCATTTAAGTGGAAAATTTGGGGATCTCTTGATACCAAGCCAAGGTCAGGTAGATCAAGAAAGATTTCAGCCACAACTGCCACAGGAATTGTTCAGGATACAAAGAAAAACCCACAGGTAGGGATGAGCTTCGAGTTCAAGTCGAACAGCGAACAATTTGGGGTGTTCGCGGCAAATTCGAATGCCGCGGAACACCCTTCTTCTTCTGGTTCTTCCTCCGGCGTTCTTGTCCAGCATCTCCTCCATGGCGTCTTCTATCTTCTTCTCCTCCGGCCGCTCCGCACCCATGGCATGGGGGGAGGCTCCCAATCTTCTCTTTGTTTTCTTCTCTTCTTCCTTCTTCTCTTCTTCTCTTCTTCATTTTCTTCTCTGGGCCACTCCGCATCCATGCTGGCATGGAGGGAGGCTCCCGCTGTGTGACGGCGTCTCCTCGTCTGACGGTTCTTAAATAATGGGGGGTGGGGCCACCCGGTGACCCCGCTCCCCTCTGACGCATGGGACATGACGGGACTTCCCTGTGGCATTCCCCGTGATGTCACAGGGAAGTCCCGTCAAGTCACCGTGCGTCAGAGGGGGCGGGGTCACCGGGTGGCCCCACCCCCCGTTATTTAAGAACCATCAGACGAGGAGACGCCGTCACACAGCGGGAGCCTCCCTCCATGCCAGCATGGATGCGGAGTGGCCCGGAGAAGAAAATGAAGAAGAGAAGAAGATAAGAAGAGAAGAAGGAAGAAGAGAAGAAAACGAAGAGAAGAGCGGGAGCCTCCCCCATGCCATAGGTGCGGAGCGGCCCGAGGAGAAGAAGATAGAAGACGCCGCGGAGGAGATGCTGGACGAGAACACCGGAGGAAGAACCAGAAGAGCCAGAAGAACCAGAAGAAGAAGATGAAGGAAGATAGAAGAAAGAAGAAGCATTTAAATAAAGGAATTGTCAAAAACTGTCTCTTGTCATTTTTAACATTTTTGACAGTTTTTTAGTGAAATGGTAGGGGTAAGTACCCCCTTACCATTTCACGCAGGGGGGCCGGGATCTGGGGGTCCCCTTGTTAAAGAGGGGTTCCAGATTCTGATAAGCCCCCCGCCCGCAGACCCCCACAACCACCGGCCAGGGTTGTGGGGATGAGGCCCTTGTCCTCATCAACATGGGGACAAGGTGTTTTGGGGGGCTACCCCAAAGCACCCTCCCAATGTTGAGGGCATGTGGCCTGGTATGGTTCAGGGGGGGGGGCGCATTCTCGTCCCCCCCTCTTTTCCTGCGGCCTGCCAGGTTGCGTGCTCGGATAAGGGTCTGGTATTGATTTTTGGGGGGACCCCACGCCGTTTTTTTTTTTTTTTTTGGTGCGGGGTTCCCCTTAAATTCAGGTCTGGTATGGAATTTAGGGGGAACCCCATGTCATTTTTTTTTTACATTTTGGCCGGTGTTCCCCTTAATATCCATACCAGACCTGAAGGGCCTGGTATGGAATTTAGGGGGACCCCCCACGTCATTTTTTTTTTTACATTTTGGTTCAGGGTTTCCCTGTGGGGAATTCCCATGCCGTTTTTATCAATGAACTTGTGTATTGTCGGCGATGCAATAGCCGCGAGTAGTTTTAAATGGGTTTTTTCCTTCCAAATGTCATTTTGCTGTCAGACTGTTCTAAACACGGGAAACATGTGCCCCTTTACAGGCATACTATAGACACCCCCCCAGCTACAAAATTTAAAGGGATATTACACTTTTATTGTTTGACTTTAAGCATTATTAAAATCACTGCTCCTGAAAAAACTTCAGTTTTTAAAACTTTTTTTGCATTGGTCCATGTCCCCTGGGGCAGGACCCAGGTCCCCAAACACTTTTTATGACAATAACTTGCATATAACCCTTTAAAATTAGCACTTTTGATTATTCATGTTCGTGTCCCATAGACTTTAATGGTGTTCGCGCGTTCGAACAAACTTTTTTCCTGTTCACATGTTCTGGTGCGAACCGAACAGGGGGGTGTTCGGCTCATCCCTACCCACAGGTAACCTCAGGAAAAATACAGGGTGCTCTGGAAAAAGATGGTGTGATTGTTTTTAAGGAGCACAATACGATGATACTTGAACAAAATAGAGCTGCATGGTCAAGTTGCCAGATGGAAGCCTTTATTGCACAAGTTCCACAAAAAAACCTGGTTACAATATGCCCCACAACACCTTGACATGCCTCATTGGACTTTTTTGTGGCATTGGCGTAGTAAAGGCTTCATTCTGGCAGCTCAACCATGCAGATCTTTTTTGTTCAAGTATCGTTACATTGTGCTCCTTAAAAACAACCACGCTGTCTTTTTGGAGAGCAGCCTGTATTTCTCCTGGGGTTACCTTTGGGTTTTTCTTGGTATCCTCGGCAATTCTTCCGCCATTTGTGGCTGCAATCTTTCTTGGTCTACCTGACCTTGGCTTGGTATCAAAAGAGCCCCAAATTTTCCACTTCTTAATAAGGGATTAAACAGTACTGACTGGCATATTCAAGGCTCTGGGTATCTTTTTATATCCTTTTCCATATTTATAAAGTTCCATTACTTTGTTACACAGGTCTTTTGACTGTTCTTTTCTACCTCCACATGGCTCAGTGTCTAGCCTGCTTAGGGCAAGTGAGAGCTAAAAAACTCATTGACTATTTATACACAGACACTAATTGCGATTTAAAAAGCCACAAATGTGGAAAATTAACCTTTAATAGCCATTTTAACCTGTGTGTGCCACCTTCTGTGTCTGTACCAAGGCCAAACATTCCAGGGTATGTAAACTTTTCATCGGGGCCATTTGGGTTATTTCTGTTATCATTATGATTTTAAAAGGAGCCAAAAAAACTATGTGATAATAAATGGCTTCATGTGATCACTATCCTTGAATAAAAGACAGTTTTTTGGCATGATTAGTCATATTTTCAATATAAATGCCAAAATTTCACAATTTCTGCCAGGGTATGCAAACGTTTGAGCACAACTGTAGTATAGGGACTGTGCTATATACGCTGAACTGTATTATATACTATATATACACTACACTGACTGCACTATATACTCTGCACTATATTATATATATACACTACACTAACTGCACTATATACTCTGAACTGTATTATACATACTACACTGACTGATTGCACACTACACTAACTACCTGTCTAATCTCCATTCATTCACTATATTCGGCCGCCGTGTAAGCAGCAGCCTTATATATTGTGGGGCTTGGGCTTAGCAGCTGAGCCATTTGGCCGATCTCGCAGTGCATTATGGGGCGCTCTTCGGCAGACAAACTTGCAGTGAGCGCCCCATATATTCGTTTGTTCTACGAACAAACAGCTAATGCTTGAGCCCATCCCCACCTATTGCATAACAATGTTTTTTTTTTTTTTTTTAAATCTTTTTATTGATTTTCAAAGAGAAAAAACAAAGAGAGAACAAACATTCAAACATACATTGGTCTTATATGTAGGAGTCACGCTATCACCGCATCATATGTAGATATCTGGCATGAAATACATTAGTATGATAATGGTTATACCGGCACAGTTCACTGGGTCGCTAGATGATGCTATGCATATTTGTACATGATATGGTATCATATTATACATTCATTGTGTACACCTGGCACCCGCTTGGGGGTTATTTCGTGATTGGGATCTACTGAGAGGTCTCCGAAGCAGTGGAGGGATCTGCCAGCCATTTAGACCAGACTTTGTTGTATTTGTTGGGACAGCCTCTGTTGTCATATGTGTCTTTATACAGAGGTAAGCTATTGTTAATTAATTGTTTCCACAGAGAAAGAGGAGGGGGGGTTGATTTGCGCCAACTAAGGGCGATGGCTTTACGGGCATAGAACAGGAGCAATCCCACCAGTGTGCGTCCTGCCACCGTAGGAATTAGTTGTTCAGTCAGGCCTAGTATGCAGATTGACATTGATGGTTGTAGTGGCACAGAGGTGATTTGTGTGATAAAGTCTAATATCTCCCGCCAGTAGCCGACAATTGCCGGACAGGTCCAGAAGATGTGGGTGAAGTCCCCAGGAGTTCCACCACATCTCCAACATTCGGGAGGGGAGTCAGGGTTCATTTTGTGTAGTCTATGAGGAGTGAAATATGCCCGATGGACTATTTTGAATTGGATCAGGCGATCTCTCAGAGAGACCAGGGAGCTAAATGGGAAATCCCATACATCATCCCAGTCATCACTGTGAAAATCGGGGATGTCACAGGACCATTTAGATCTTAGCTTTTCCAATGTCGGGAGGGAGGTGATAGTCAGGTGTGAATATAATTGAGAAGTGGGTTTTTTTGTACAATCCGACCGAAGAAGGCCTTCCAGTGAAGATTGGACTAGTTGAGGAGGGGAGCTGGAGAATTGGCAGCCAAAGGCATGGGAGAGTTGAAGGAATCTGAAAAAATAGGACTGCGGTATATTAAAATCGGTGTTCAGTTTGGAGAGCGGTACTAGGGATTGATTGGAAACAATCTGTGTCACCGTTTTTATGTTAAATTTGGTCCAGGCATGGGGCTCGGGTAGTTTATAGATGTGCTTCAGGGTTGGATTTAGCCAAAGGGGAGCATTGGGCGAGATTGCCTGTTGAGGGTATTTTTCAATTTTGAGACCTGCCCCCCATGCACGCAGCGTGGTGCGCATGGAGGGTGTCAGTGGATAGGGGGCCCGAGGGCCTCGAAAGAGCAAAAATTTGAGTGCCTCTAGGGATCCCAACACTGCCGCCTCGACCTGGGTAGCTGGGTTGGAGATGTCCAGATTGAACCACCAAGCAGCTGTGACCAGCTGGGCAGCTAGATAGTACTTGTGTAGATCCGGACATGCCAAGCCACCCTGGGAGGTCGGGCGTATCAGTGTGGTCCAGCTGTATCTAGGGGATTGGGATCCCCATATGAAAGAGGCGAGGAGGCGATGCAGATGTATGAAAAAAGATTTAGGGATCCACTGTGGAGAGTGGCGAAATAAGTACGTGAATTTGGGGAGTATTTTCATTTTAAACAAATTTATGCGTCCCAATATTGAAAGAGGCAACGATTCCCATGACTTCAGCCATTTCTGAGTCTCCTGAACTACCGGGGACAAATTTAGGGGTAAGTAGTCAGAAGCCCGCCTGGAGACCACCACCCCTAGATATTTAAAATTCTCGACCCATTGAAGAGGGATGTCAGTGGGAGCTGTGTCACGGGCCGCAGGGTCGATGGGGAACAGGAGAGATTTTGTCCAGTTGACTCTGAGGCCCGTAACAGAGGAAAAGGAGTTGAGGACCTGCAGGGCTCCCTCGAGTGATGGACCCGCGTCATTAAGGAAGAGTAGGAGGTCGTCTGCGTACAGGGCGACCCTCTCCTCCAGCCAGCCAACCCGCAGCCCCTTAACGTGAGGAGAGGTGCGAAGGGCCTCTGCAAGTGGCTCCATCGCGATGGCAAATAAGGCTGGAGAGAGAGGGCAGCCCTGCCGCGTGCCCCTGGACAGATGGAAGGACCGTGACAGGCCCCCTCCCAGCTTAATGGCCGAGGTGGGGTCACGGTAAAGGACCTCCATCCATTTAATGAAGAGCAGGGGGAACCCCATCCTGCGGAGGACCTCCCAGAGAAAAGGCCACTCGATCGTGTCGAAGGCCTTCTCGATGTCTAGGGAGGCCACCACCCTAGATCCCTCATTGAGATGTTGCGTGTGTATGTTGGTGAACAGGCGCCTCAAGTTTACGTCTGTCGCTCTATTGGCCATGAAACCAGTCTGGTCAGTCTCAATGATAGATGGTAGTAGGGGCTGTAGTCTCGTGGTTAGCAATTTGGTGAGGATCTTAAAGTCTGTGTTAAGTAGGGCGATTGGCCTGTAGGAGGCGCAGGACGTGGGGTCTTTAGACGCTTTATGGATAAGAATGACATGGGCATGACCCATGGAAGCCGGGAGGGCACCATCACCCAAACATTGGGAATAAAGCTGTGCCAATTTGGGGGCCAGCAGGTCCCCATGAGTCTTGTAGAACTCAATGGGTAGTCCATCTGGGCCCGGAGACTTTCCCACAGGGAAGGACCCGATCGCCTTCAGTACCTCCTCCGGAGTAATCGGCCCCACCAGGGACTCTCTTTCCCCGTCAGACAGCCAACCAAGAGCCAAGGGGTCCAACCAGGGTGCAAGGTCCTGTGGCCGGAAGTCCGAGGGTAGCACCGAGGTATAGAGAGCACTGTAGTACTGGCGGAAGGCCTCCAGTATGTCTGGCAGGGAGGAGGCCGATTCTCCCGAAGGGGACACCACACTAGGGACCACCGTCAGGGGTTTGTCATGTTGTGCCAGCATCGCTAGTAGGCGACCATTACGGTCTCCTTGTTCAAAGAACCGTTGTTTGTTTCGGTAAAGGTCTAGTCTAGTAACCTCGGTGAGGTGGAGGTGTAAGTCACGTTTCGCCGCATTGAGGGAGTCAAAGTGTGTGTCAGTAGGGTCAGCTGCATAGGCGTCTGATTGAAGCCGTGCAGCTGTTTGTAGGGCAATAGTGATAGCTGCCTGCTCCCTCCGGATCCCAGCAATAGAAGAGATATATTGCCCTCTGGTAAAGGCCTTAAAGGCATCCCAGGTCACCGCTGTGGAGGAGGACCCCGTATTAAGATCCCAGTATTCCGCTAGGCGTGGTGGAATAGTATCTGCCAGGTCGGCATGGGAGATCCAATGGGTTCCTAGGCGCCAAAGGGGCGAGGAACGGGAGGACGGGGAGCGAACTGTAAGGAGTAGGGGGCAGTGATCTGAGAGTCCGCTGGGCAAGTATGAGGCGTCTAACACATCTGTCAGCATAGTCGGGTTGGCAAAGGCGAGGTCGATGCGGGAGGAAGTTTTATGCGTATTGGAGAAACAGGAGTATGCTCTGGACGTGGGATGTTTCCATCTCCACACCTCAGTTACACCTAGCACCTCTGCCCATGAGAGCAAGTCAGTAGAGAATTGTTTGGGGGGGTAGGTCTGTCCAGGTCTGGGGCCAAAATGGCGTTGAAATCGCCCATGAGTAACAGTCTGGCAGGGCAGTATGGAGTGATTTTCTCTATTATGGTGTATAAGGTGGAGGAGGAAAAAGGAGGGGGGATGTAAACGCCTACCACAATATATCGGACACCCCAGACAGTGAACACTATAAGTACATATTTACCCTGGGGGTCAGTGTGAACATGTTCCATCACACATGGGAAGGATTTACTGATCAGGATTGTGACCCCTCTGGCATATGTGGAATAGGAGGCGTGGAAGGCTCTCTGGATCCATGGCTTTTTCAGCGCCAATAGTTTGCTGCCCATAAGGTGCGTTTCCTGTAGAATTACCATATGCGGGGAATGTAATTTGAGGTATTTGAAGAGCACTGCTCTCTTAAATTTGGAATTGAGCCCTCAGACATTCCAGGACAGCGCACTGAAGGTGGGGGCATCACGTCCTGTCATTGTGCAGAGGTCTGACGGGGAAAGAAAGGAGGGATGAAGCAGGTGCGCGTGCACAGCTCAGGAGCAGCAAGGACCCAGGGAGCCTGTACCGGGTGGAATTATGGCTCATGAAAGACCAAATAGACAAACGAACATGAATGCATACATAACTAAGAAACAATACCCGTGATGACACCGAGGTGTCAAACCTGCCCTCATCTGATGACATCCCTAAAACCTGGGGGGTGATCAGATGGGGCCTATACCCAAAAACTCAAAAACAGTAAACCTTTAGACTTTAATTAGCAACAGTTCAGTGTTGTATTTCAACACTTGTGGAAGCTCTTCGGTAGGGGAAGCCGGTTCCAGACAGTAGCACATTCAATAAAAGAAAAAGAAAGGGGGAAAAAAAAGTAAATAAATCTGTGGTTGCTGCTGGAGCTCCTCAGACAGGAGAAGTGGGCGGTAGTCTATGCAACGATGGACATTGAACAGCCAATTGGGGTAATGATGGACTAGAGCAGAGAGGAAAGACCTAGGGTTGGATAGTGAGTAATACTGCGAGTCAACATGGGACAGGAGGTAGTCCTGTTCGGGGGAGGTGTGATACTTAGCTGCTCCCAGCATGTTGCAGTCAACCATGGTTCCCTAGTCGTATGTTGTTAGCGGGTATCCAGCCATGTCATAGCAGCCTCCGGGGTGTCGAAGAAACGCGTGTTGTCACCATCTGTGATCCGCAACCTGCTGGGATATAATAAACCAAAGCGTATTCCCTTCTCCCGGAGCCGGCGTCTCACATCAGTAAAGGACTTGCGGCGTTGCTGTACTTCCTGAGAGAAATCCGGGAAAAAGAGCAGTTTGGTATTTTCAAATTTGATTTCAGGCATGGTACGTGCCGCTGCCAGGATGCGATCCCGATCGCGGTAATTTAACAGCCGCAGCAGGAAGGGGCGAGGAGGGGCCCCTGGTCTTGGAGGGAGCGGCGGGACCCTGTGGGCTCTTTCCACTACGAAGGTGGGAGGCAGATCACCCAGGCCGAACAGGGTGGACAGTAATTGTTCAGTAAACTCAGCTGGTCTGGATCCCTCAGCTCTCTCGGGTAATCCAAGTATGCGGATGTTATTTCGCCTGAGGGGGTTCTCGGTGTCTATAGCACGCTCCTGGAGCGCTTTCACTTGGAGCTGCAGGGCCCTCACCTCCCTGGAATCTGCCCGGACTGTATCCTCCACTGTGGAGACTCTGTCCTCCACCTCCGCAATGCGGGACCTGAATTTGTCCATGTTCTGACGAATGAGACCAACATCTATGGTCAGGAAGTCGATCTTGGTTGTCAGAGTTTCTTTGCACGCTGTAATGGCTGCCAGGATCTCCGCTCCCGTGGGAGCCACCGGGGCCCCAGGCTCCGCAACTGCCTGTGTATGCGCCGCCATCACAGTAGCGGGCCGCCTCGTAGAGGAGACGGTCGCCGGTGGGGGGGTATGAGAGGTCTTCGGACCAGGTTTTGAGTAGCGGGTTCTAGGGTGACCCATCCGAGGTCCGCCCCGCGATGAAGGAGGTTTTGTTTTTTTTTTTTGGGGGGGGGGCCTGCGTGTAGTTATCAGGGTCCTCGGAGTAGGATGGAGGATGCGAATGTGCCGACGGGTGGTAAATCTCCAGCGGGACGTGTCCACCCCCTCTCACAGATCATCTACCCCTCCAGCCGCAGTATGAGTTAGTCTTTTTCACCCAGGGAGTTGGGCAGGAGGGAGGGAGGAGAGTATGGTCGTATCACAGTGCCCAACCTGGGAGGATGCTGCTGGTTTTGTAGGCCCCAAGATGGGCTGCAGGTAAGGGGAGTCTATCCCCTAGGATCCTCAGGCAGCTCCCCAATGGCACACTTCCGGACTACCCCCTCCAAAGAAGTCACCCTGTGGAGATGGAGATGGGGCTGCTGAGGCACTCTAGCACAGAGGATGGAGGCAGTCCCGTAGGCCGCAAGATGGCTGCGGGTCCTGGTTGTGTGGAGCGGGTCAGATGACAACACCAGCGGCCGGCCGGGATCCACAATTTAGGCCGCGATCGAGGCAGGGGGTGCCCAGGGAACTATGGGGCAGACTTGGAGGCTCACCAGGGCAATTGGTGTAGAGGATGGCAGTAGATGGCGTGGAAGATACTGGCTGTCCCGTAGGCCGCAAGATGGCAGTTGTGTGGAGCGGGCCGGATGACAACACCATCGGCCGGTCGGGATCCACAATTTAGGCCGCGATCGAGGCAGAGGGCGCCTAGGGACCCATGGGGCAGATTTGGAGGCTCACCAGGTTCGTTGGTTTAAAGGATGGCAGTAGATGGCGTGGAGGATGCTGGCTGTCCCGTAGGCCGCAAGATGGCGGCGGACCGCGGCGTGTAGATCCCGTCCCTGGGGGTCCTCAGGCGGCCCTCCGATGGCTCACTCCCGGTCCACCCCCTCTGGAGAAGCTGCCCTAGATGGATGATGGTGGGGCCGCCGCTCGTCCTGCGTATCGCGGCGCTCAAGTGTGGGGGATGTATGCTGACTTGTAGGCCGCAAGATGGCGGCGGGTCCCGGCTGTGTGGAGCCGGCCACGGGCCAGATGATAACACTAGTGGCCGGCACAATCCAAAATACAGGCTGCGATTGAGGCAGGGGATGCCCAGGGACCCACAGGGCTGATTTGGAGGCTCACCAAGTCGGTCAGTGCAGAGGATGGTAGTGGATAGTATCAGGATGTGCGGAGCTCCACAGTGGCACGTCCTTCTCGGCTCACATCCGGACACGCCCCCTGCATAACAATGTTTAATTGCAAAATCATTTTGATAATAAATGGCTTCATGTGATCACTATCCTTGAATAAAAGACATATTTTATTTTTTATTTTTGGCATGATTAGTCATATTTTCATATATAAATGCTAAAATATCAAAATTTCTGCCAGGGTATGATGCAAACTTTTGAGCACAACTTTATATATAATACAGTTCAGAGTATATAGTGCAATCCATGTAGTATCTATAATACAGTTCAGAGTATGTAGTGCAGTCCATATAGTGTATATATAATACAGTTCAGAGTATATAGTGCAGTCCCTGTAGTGTATATATAATACAGTTCAGAGTGTATATAGTGCAGTCCGTATAGTATAGTATATATAATACAGTTCAGAGTATATAGTGCAGTCTGTACAGTTCAGAGTATATAGTGCAGTTCGTGTAGTATATATAATACAGTTCAGAGTATATAGTGCAGTCTGTTCAGTTTGTGTAGTATATATAATACAGTTCAGAGTATATAGTGCAGTCTGTACAGTTCAGAGTATATAGTGCAGTCCCTGTAGTATATATAATACAGTTCAGAGTATATAGTGCAGTCCGTATAGTGTATATATAATACAGGTCAGAGTATATAGTGCAGTCCATATAGTATATATAATACAGTTCAGAGTATATAGTGCAGTCTGTACAGTTCAGAGTATATAGTGCAGTCCGTGTGGTATATATAATACAGTTCAGAGTATACAGCACAGTCTGTATAGTATATATAATACAGTTCAGAGTATATAGCGCAGTCTGTATAGTATATATATTACATTTCAGAGTATATAGTGCAGTCTGTGTAGTATATATAATACAGTTCAGAGTATATAGTGCAGTCTGTGTAGTATATATAATACAGTTCAGCGTATATAGTGCAGTCCATGTAATATATATAATACAGTTCAGAGTATACAGTGCAGTCCATGTATTATATATAATACAGCTCAAAGTATATAGTGCAGTCCATGTAATATATATATAATACATCGTAGCATAAAGTGTATAACAGGGCCTATAATACACCACTCAGCGCCACAGACCTCAAATACTTCTTCACAGCATAAATATAAGAAATGACATAAACAAATTAAATATCATCCAAGACCCCTAAATATAAACACTAAGGGTGTTGGTGTGAGCTGCTGTTTAAAACCAAAAACCATATACAAACAGTAGTATAAACACTATACATTGATAGTCAAGGAATAGTCATACACTGAAACAGCGCTATTGTTGAGCAAATAAATAGAAAAGTTGTGTGGCCAACTACACACAGAGCAATGTCCATAAGAGTGATGCAGTGTCAGTAGTGGTTCAGAGGTTGTTCAAGGTAGATCATAGAAATGTCAAAGCATGCACCATCCACCGATCACTCCAACTCCACCAAGTGTGAACACACTCCCCTCAGGGGGTTAAACTCACCAGAGATAAGTATATCACAAGCCTCCAAATAACAGATATCCTGAGATACATTAATTTAGCACTTCTCCAGGTGATGGGTAGAAAGAGGGGCTCCAAGGCAATAAAAACAAAGGAAAGCGCACATAGCGTAATTCCATTTATTATTAAAACAAACCCATCACATTATAATTCCCCCATCACTAGCTATGTACTGGACATAGGCAGTCAACAAGCAAAAAGAATGAAATCACCGTGCACCGCACTGTAGGATCTCCGGTCGCCGCCTCAGCAATCAAAGAGCGGAGTAACTTCCTAGTTCCGGGTCCACCACGATGAAGCGCATGTGTCACTTCCGGCATCGTGTATGTCACGCTCTGACGCGTTTCGTCATATCCTGACTTCAACAGAGGGCGTGACCACACGACAAAGACGCCGGGCTTAAATCCAACCGCCCCTAACTCCGCAGCCAATCGCGATCCCCAGAGCGCAGACAAGTACACGTCAGCGCAACTGAGGAACAACAGTGACGGCTTACAACAGGAGGGGACTATTCCTTGACTATCAATGTATAGTGTTTATACTACTGTTTGTATATATATAATACAGTTCAGAGTTCAAAGGCACCCCTGAGAGGACTGGGAGGATGCAGTCTGGGATGGGTGCAAAATCAGAGGAATGGATCGGGGTGTCATGGGCAGTGGAGAAGGGCAGCTGCAGCCAGGGGGGCTGGCAGGGCCTGAAAATGGCCTTACTGGACTCAGTAAACCCATGTAGGACAGCTATCACCAGAGACTTTCTATTTTGTTACACTATAGGGGCCCGTGGTCCCTGCCTGCAAAGGGCAATAGCTGAGGCCTGGTGGAGCCAGTGTTAGGCCTATCCACTTTGTGCTAGCTGTGCCTGAACATTAAAGAAGAAGTAATGTGCAGGAGAAGAAAGGAATGAACATTAGAGAGGAAGCGATGTGTAGAAGGAGAAATGGAGTGTATATACCTGAGTGTATATAGTCCATGTAGTATATATAATACAGTTCAGAATATATAGTGAAGTTTGTGTAGTATATATAATACAGTTCATAGTATATAATGCAGTCTGTGTAGTATATGTAATACAGTTCAGAGTATATAGTGCAGTCAGTGTAGTATATATAATACAGTGGGGAATATATATTGCGGTCAGTGTAGTGTATATATAATACAGTGCAGGGTATATAGTGCAGTGCAGAGTATATAATACAGTGTATTCATGTGGTTAAGGGGAACCCTATGACAGAATTAAGAAAAAAAACAGCATGGGGTCCCCCCCAAAATCCATACCAGGCCCTTTTGGTCTGGTAAAGATTTTAAGGGGAACTCCATGCCAAAATTAAAAAAACAGCCTGGGGTCCCCCCAAAATCCATACCAGACCAGTATCTGAGCAAGCAGCCTGGCAGTCCAGGAAAGGGAGGGGACAAGCGAGCGCCCCCCCTCCTGAACCTTACCAGGCCGCTTGCCCTCAACATGGGGAGGATGCTGATGGGGACAAGGGCCTCTTCCGGCAAACCTGGCTGGTGGTTGTCGGGGTCTTCGGGCGGGGGGCTTATCGGAATCTGGAAGTCCCTTTTAACAAGGGACCCACAGATCCCACCCCCATGTGAATAAGTATCAGGTACATTGTACCCCTACCCAATCACCCAAAAAATTAACATCTTCAATCACGCTGCCCGACACACCTGAAAGATAGAAAAAATTTAAAAAGGTCTGCCTCAATGGGAACCCTCCCGGTGACTGCTGTCTCTTAGCTTTGACAGCTGTAATATAGGCAAGGGCGGGGCCACCCAGTGATGTAACTGAGTGACCCTACCCCCTTCTGACGTCATGTGAGGTCAAGTGACGTCAGAGGGGGTGGGGTCATCCAGTTACATTAGCGGGTGGCCCCGCCCTTGCCTGTATAAGAGCTGTCAAAGAGAAAATACAGCAGTCACTGGGTGGCCTCCCATGGAGGCGGAGTTTTTCATTTTTTCTATTTTTCGGGTCCATCGGGCAGCACGATTGACAATGGATGTACATCGCAGGGACTTCCAGATTCCGATTAGACCCTGACAACCACAGCCCAGAGTTGTCAGGAAGAGGCTCTTGTCCCCATCAACATGGGGACAAGGTGCTTTGGGGTGAGGGTACAGAGCCCCCCTGCCCCAAAGCACCCACCCCTCCATTTTGAGGGCATGTGGCCTGCTATGGTTCAGGGGGTGGGGGGGCGCTCGCTCATCCCCCCCATCCTGACCTCCAGGCTGCATGCTCAGATAAGGGTCTGGTATGGATTTTGGGGGGACCCCATGCCAATTTTTGGAGTTCCCCTTAAAATCCATACCAGACCCAAAGGCCTGGTATGAACTGGGGGGGGACCGCACGCCATTTTTTCCCTTGATTTTAAATTTAATTTGGGTACAGTGTTGCATGACCGCGCAATTGTCATTCAAAATGTTACAGCGCCGAAAGCTGAAATTCGGCCTGGGCAGGAAGGGGCTGAAAATGCCCTGTATTGAAGTGATTAAAGGAATACTTCATGTTTATTGTTTCACTTAAGCATTATTAAAATCACTGCTCCTGAAAAAACAGTTGTTTTAAAAACTTTTTTTGCATTGGTACATGTCCTCTAGGGCAGCACCCAGGTCCCCATACACTTTTTATGACAATAACTTGCATTTAAGCCTGTAAAATGGAGACTTTTGATTTTTCATGTTCGTGTCCCATAGACTTTAATAAGTTTTGCATGTTCGCTAGAACTTTTTGCCTGTTCGAGGTGTTCTGGTGTGAACCGAACTGGGGGGTTTTCGGCCTATCCCTAGCAATAGGTACAAACATCCATATATGGCACACGACAATGAGCATAATACAATAAAGGCATTTGTTCCACTGTAAGTTCCAATCTATAACCCCAAAAAAATACATACTGTGCCTGTACATACTGTAGGTGAGCACCACTTAGTGAGCACCACTTAGCCATACAGCAGCTAATGTAAATACGTAAGGGAATTCAGTACCCAGATTTGAATAATGACAAGGAAAGCAGGAGAGAGGAGGAGGAAGAACTTCCTTTCTCATGAACCTCTGGCCATTATTCTATTTTGGGTACTGAATTACTGTAGGTATGGAACATCAGCTTTTGTATGACTAAAGCCCAGTACACAGTATTAAAAAAATGTTGGTTCAACCCAGAAGGCTGAACAAAAAGAAAACCTGACAGCTTGGGAGAAGCCACCGTACTAACTATGCAATGTTGGTGCAGTGATCTTCCCCGCTGAGCTATTGTGTTCTGAGAGGGGGGACGGCCCCCTGCCAGAACACACCGGTCAGCGCTCTCAGCCATTGGCTGAGAGCGCTGATTGGGTGCTGAATGCCAGACCTTTTCCGGTCATGTTCATTCAACAGAAGCGGATCATTCCTGGACCGGCTGCCGTACACAAGGGATCGGGTTACAACAGAAACTGGCCAATGCCTCTCTTTCACTTAACAAAGGTTATGGTTCTTTTATTTACCTAGAGCTTTAGACAATATCCTGTTTGAGGAGAGCCATTTCTCATAGCTCCTCCAAAAGAGGGCTACACTTTGAAGAAGTAATATCTGTACACAACAGCTAATTAATATTTTTAAAGACTAAGTCCACCTTTAGCAACATGTTATATTCTATACCCGTATTTAAGGTGTAACATGCAACATGTTACTTTGCAGCAGTTGCCTTCACCCCAACCCACCCCACTACCCCCTGTGACAGCGGATGGGGGATCCTCTCCTTGCACTGACTGTCACATTTTAAAATAGAGCAGCTGTGCAGGACTCCACTCACACAGCCGTGTTATCATTTACAGGGATCTGTGAATGAATGAACTAAAAGTCCCATCTGCCACCACAGCAGGCAAACTTAAAGATTCAAGGAACTGCGAGTGTGCTGATCCATTTACTAGTCTATTCACTCTTCCTGCAGCTCTGATACTGACAGCCTCTACAGCGGTATTGGCATCAGAGCTGTAGAAAGAGTTGGGAAGAGCTTGACATTACACCACCCATGATCCACTGATTATGGGTGCAATGCTATGCAGGCTCCTGTGAAAAAAAATAGTAAATTAAGATTTATTTATTTTTTTTTACATGCAAAAACATGTGCATTTTTTTAAAGAGATTATATCCTGGGCCCCACAGATGTCCTGGAGTCTAGCGCTGGTACATGCATTCCAGTGCTCTATCTATATCTCAATAATAGCACTGAAGGGTGAACTACATAGTTCCAGGAACAACGTGATTATGGAGTATGGAGCCTGATCTCGCCTGGTACTGCACGTGAAATATTTGACACTGAAAGGCACTGACAATGTTTTGGGGGGGAGGGGGACACGGCACTGACACTAATATTTTAGAAGAGGGACAAGCGTTGACACTAATGTTTAGGGTGCTGGGCGGACAAGGCACTGACACTAATATTTTGGAAAAGAAACAAGCAATGATACTAATGTTTTGGGTGGTGGGGGGACACTAATATTTTGGAGGTGGAACAAGCACTGGCACTAATGTTTTGGAAGGTGGGAGGGACGGCAAGACACTGACACCAATGTTTTGGAGGGAGGAGGGGAATAAGGCCCTGAAACTAATGTTCTGGAAGGGGGACAATGCATTGAGACTAATGTTTTGTATGGGGACAAGGCACTGATACTAATACTTTGGAGGAGGGACAACAAACTGACAAATATTGTTTGGGGGAGGCAATAGACTGATTAATGCTTTGGGGAAGGAAGGGGGACATAAAAGTGATCACTACAGCTTTATAGGTGAAACAGGACAATATATTGATCAATACTTTTGTTGGAGTGGAGGGGGAAACACACTGACCACTAATGCTTTAAAGGGATAGTAACTAATGTTTTTAGGCAAAGAGGAGAATGTACTAACCACTATTGCTTTGGGGTGAGAATACACTAACAACCAATGCTTTGGGTAGGGGAGAAGGTAAAATTGAATTGTCAGTGACCACTAATGCTTTGGTAGGACAAAACGTATTGTCACTGACCATAAAGGGTATTTATTGAGGGGGGGGGGCAATCTTATTACTATTGAGCACAAATGATTTGAGGGGGTATTTTTTTACTACTTGTGACTAGCCATGTAAGTTCAAAAAATGACATATTGTATGGTACATACTGTACACTGACCTTTTCACTACATATAATGAAGCTCTCCTCCTCACCGCTTAGTGACCGCCCACCATACATTTACTGCGGCAGGGCCGCCACTCTGCACCAGATCACGTACCTGTTACGTGGTCTGACAGTTCTGGTTCCGGGGCGCGTGACCCACTCCCACTGTGATTGGACACAGTGGGAGCCAATCGTTCAGGAGAAAGGCAGAACAGCGGTCTGCCTATGTCACAGTATGGCGATCTGCCTTGTTTAGAGGGGAATTTGCTGATATTGTGTTCCTGCTAAACAGGAACACAGATCTTTACATTCCCCCAGTCAAAGCACCTCCCCCACAGTTAGCAATCACTTATAGGGAACACATTTAACCCTTTGTTCATCCCTGATGTTAACCCCTTTCCTGCCAGTGTCATTAGTACAGTAACAGTGCATATTTTTTAGCACTGATCACTGTATTCGTGTCACTGGTCCCCAAAAAGTGTCAAAAGTGTCAGTTAGGTGTCCGATTTGTTTGCTGCAATATCACAGTCCTGAGACCAGAAAATAGGGAGTGACGCTGTGTTATAAAGAGGGAGTATCGGTATACAATTACCCTACTTTCTAAAATGACAAGTGCATCAGTGCAACGATTCAATCTCACGAGTGTAAATTGGCAGTGTAATAATAAATTAATAAAAAATAATAAAAAATCAATACAATAATGTATACTGTGAATGTAAAGTGATAAGTGTTAATTGGTGCAGAAAATATTATAGACTGTATATAAATATGTTGATACAGTCATGATCCCATATATTGAAAAGAACAGAAAAATCATATAATATAAACACTGATTGCTTTGTGGTGATCCGTCTCATATAAAATCAACCCACTGTATAAGAATCCAAAGTGACAAGTGCAGAATTGTGCTAAATAACGTGGTGTTCAAACCACTGTGCAGTGGTATGCAAAAATCCTAAACAGACTAAAAATATATATAATATATTCTTGTAATAAATCCTCAGCTGACTATATATCAAGAAAAAGTCCCATATGATGTGCAACAGAAAATGTTCATAAGGTGATATAACGTGTCTTCCAACAGAATTCCTCCTTTGTAATAAAAAAACGTGCAGTAGTTCTTAACAATCTCCCCCTGATGTGATTGCATTCACCGAAGCGCTCTACCCCTGCAGGGGTATGAGCGTGAGATGTTACTTCCCAGATACCGATGTCCTTCCGATTCCTCAGGTGCCGATGTCCTTCCGATTCCAAATAGCCCAATCTGGGTCATCCACTCGCAGGGGGGAGGGAGGTGAGGGGAAGGACTTGCTGTCCCCTATTTCAATCCAGTTCCTGGCCGGACATCCACTTTAGTGTGTTATATAGGAAATAGAAATGATCCACATAGCGTAACTCCATTTTGATTATTTTATTTGTAAATAGTGATAAAAAGTCCAAGGAGTACGACTGAATAAACAATAAAATTCAAAAACTGATATTAAAAATAGGAGAGGGAGCACACAGGCTCTCTTCCTCTCCATGCGATCCGGGGAAGCAGCGCTGCCTAGGACCGCTGCTTGCGTTCCACCGGTCGAGTAACCTAAACCATGATCTCAGGATGTGACGTTGTGTGTGCCAAGATAGTCCCGTCTTACGCGTTTCGTCATACGGACGTCATCTGAGGCGCCTCAAAAATTCGGTCTTTTTTTGCATATAGCGCAAAAAATAAAAACCGCAGAGATCAAATACCACCAAAAAAAAAATCTCTATTTGTGGTTAAAAAAGGACATAAGTTGTATTTGGGTACAGTGTCGCACAACCGCCCAATTGTAATTTAAATAAATGCAGTGCCGTATCCCAAAATATGGCCTGGTCATGAAGGGGGGTAAACCTTCCAGAGCTGAAGTGGTTAAGGTTTGCTCAGACAAAGAGTTATCTTTATGTAAATTTTCTTGATAGAAAAGGCATATACAATTGTAGAATTTCAGTTTAAAAAAATTATTATTTGTGCTGAGGTAAATGCATGTCCGTGAGACTGTCACTTATGGCACAATAACTAAGGAATATTGTGTGGGTGCAAGGACAGCAGCATGTGTGCACTGGGTACAACAGTACAAGCATGCACTGACTCTATTTAACCATGCACCTTAAGCCACACCCAGTATTTGACACAATGTAGCCACATTTTTCTCACAGTCCACTGCAATTTTTTGTAGCCAGCGTGTCTCCTTTTATAAAGTTATAAATGGAATTAAGATTTTTTTTTTTAAGAGTAAACTTGCCCATAGCCTTTTCCACCATTCAATTCAGGCCTATTACCATTGGATTAAAAAAAAAAAAAAACAGGTGCCACAGCCAAAACTTAAATCTAAAAAACTATTTTTTTTTCACATTGTAATAGATCATATTAAAGTGAAATAATATAACAGTAAAAAAATGCATTTCACATCCTAAATATGTGATGCCAAGATACAGTGTCACTGACCCTGTCCATAAGAATTGTACTGTTACTACTTAAAGACATCTCCCAAGCATACAATGTAAAGGATTGGTGTTTTTCCCATGTTGCCCTCAAAGCCGCACCAAACAGTTAACCCTCCTACCGTTGTACATTTTTTTTTTACATTTTTACATGTTTTTCCATGGCAGTGCCCAATCCCTGTGTCTTTTTTGGACCATTCCTTTCAAAATAGTCTTGAGAAATAGCCAAAACTGATTTTCAAGATTCGCAACCCCCCCCCCATACCCCATAGACTTTTTGATAGGGTTTGCAATTTTCATGCTTTATGATATGTCAGCATACACCAGACCAACCAAACCCAGACTCCTTTACTCATCTCTAGTCATCAACTCACTAGGTGGTGAAGTCAGTAAACCTGCGATTTTAAAGGTCAGGTTATAATTTTTCTATTTCTACATTTTCTACATTCACAGGTTCCTAGTATGCTCTGTGCATGCTTCTGGAAGATGCATTTCACTTGACATTGGAACAAAAGGCTGAGAAATTTGGGAATTTTTGGCTACAAACTCAATATTGTTTCCAGGAAGAGACATTTGAATATTTATGAAAATTATAGAAAATCATTCCTGGTGGCAGACTAAAACAAAAAAGGTGATTTTACACTTTTGATATTAATATGAGTTGTAAATTAAAAATAAAACATGTAAATTGCAATTACTTATATTATATTAAAGAACAATTCCAAACAAGTGAGACCAATCAGTGAGCTTTTAATGCTA
Organism: Aquarana catesbeiana; assembly: GCF_042186555.1. NCBI lineage: Eukaryota > Metazoa > Chordata > Amphibia > Anura > Ranidae > Aquarana > Aquarana catesbeiana. The sequence continues at coordinate 204,084,468 of NC_133330.1, forward strand.
TCCTGCACATTGAAACTGTGCTAAAATCAGAAAATTCACTCAACGGGGGTTGATTTCCTGAAGGATCCATGAGTTCAATGATGTCACGTGGAAGTAAAAATTTATTTTTTTTAGTTTCCTTTGTAAGTGAATGGTTATTCAATGTCACTGTTTTCGTAAACTAAGAAACATCTCTCTTTACATCCTAAAATCGGCCTAAATTTCGGTTCATCTTTAAGTGTAAGTGCAGCCTAAGTGAAGCCATAAATAAAAAGCTGAAAAATCAGAACAAGGGATATAACTTACAGTCAGTGGTATGTGTTCTTTGTGCTGATGCCTCTTCTTTTAGTTAAATCATCCTCTATCCATGCCACCCCACCCATCCTCACCCCCAGCATTGTACTCTTTTGGCATGGCAAGAGTAATACAACTAAGGTGTTTGTCACAGGCTCTGATCAAGAGAAACCAAATATTCCTACTCTGTCTGCCCAGCTGCTATATTCATAGAAGCTGTACTACAGCCTCTATGAATGAAATGTTATCTGTGAATGGAGGAGGAAGACCTAATAATCATCCACCCATCCTCCATTCTTAGATCCTGTTACACCCATAGGAGCTGTAGTACAGCTTCTTTGAATAGAGCAGCTGGGCGAAAATAGATGGCATAGTCGTGCTCTATTGATAAGAGCCTGTAACAGCTCCTTAGTTGTATTACCCCATAGATTACCGTGGTGTATGTGTGGGGGTGCATGGACGAAGGAGGATTTCAACTAAAAGGAGAGGCTTTGGCACAAGGGGCACATCCAACTGACTGTAATTATATATCCCTATATTATAATTATCCCTATATATTATCCCTATAATTATCCCTATTATATTATCCCTATAACTATAATTATGTATTATATATCCCTGATATTCTGATTTGTCTGTTTTTTTATTTTGGCTTCCCTGATGCTGGGTACACACGGAAAGTTTTTTTTGTTCAACCCAGTGGACTAAACAGAAAGTACTTTACAGGCCACCATACTGCCATAATCCATATTATTATAGCAATCTCCCAGCTGAGCTATTGTGTTCTGACAAGGGGACTGCCCCCCCACCAGAACACATACAGTAAATTAGCCAGTGGCTGTGAGCAATGATCGGATGCTGGTTTTCCAGCATGCTCATTCGAAAGAAGCCGATCATGAGACTGGCTTCTTACAGATGAGAAGCTGCACAAATGGGCCAAAAGTTGGCCAGTTCCTGCTAAAACAACATTTTTTGGCCACGTGTGTACCCAGCTTTTGGCTTTAAAAGGTTTTGTTTTTATAGAAAAAATGTAAAGGTAGACTAACACTGACCCACCCCCCCACCACCACCACCAGTCCCTGCTATATTTACCTCTGGGGTTGCCAAGCTGTCAGCTGTCAAGCAGTCGTGAGGGAGTACCTCCACGGGAACCAGCAGACAAAGGTCGATGTTTAGAGGATGAGCCCCATCCGGTATTGAGGGAAAGGTTCCAACATCAAAATGCAGGCTTGAGACTGTGTGGTGGACCTCATCAGATGTTAAAGTGATCAACTGTGGTAGGTATAAAAAAACAAAACAACCGCACATAGTGTAGCTCTGTATGGTAGGTTTAATTTTAAAAAGGGGGTGTACACTTATAAAAATTCCAATACAAACACGCTAATATACTTCAGTTGTATAAGCAGTTTGCAATGACTCCACGAGCGTCACCCGATGCATTTCATCCTATTGGACATCATCTAGGGTGTGAGGTCTAAACATCGACCTTTCCCTGCTGGTTCCCATGGAGGTACTCCCTCACGCCTGTTTGACTCACATGCTGTACAGTATATGAGTCCACCATATCTGGTAAGCGTGCCAACCTTATTTGTTGACTGCACCTAAAGATCAAGTTTTCATTCAATTTGAAAAACACAGAGACTTTTATATGCACTTCATTTCTCATGATGGATTATCCCATTATGTTTATCCATGAACTTTGATTTGTTTTGAACAGTGTTCTTTTTTATTCTTTTTATTTAATTTTTTTACTTATCATTACCATTTTCACGTCATTGATTGATTGATCATACACTCATTTATACTTTGGACTTCATAGGTTCACATCCAGATACAGTTTTTTATTTGTTCACATTTGGAGCACCACATTATTGTTTTCATATATTTTTTCCACTATATGTCTAGTGGAGTGTTGGCAACTTAACAGTTTCTATGCACAATTTTCTATTTCTTCAGTGCTGTTACATTGACATGCTGACGGAGAAGGGGGGAGAGCAGAAATTTAAAATTCCTTATCAGCTGTGGGGTTGCCGATAGCCTGGCAACCCCAGAGGTAATTACAGCAGGGATAGGGAAGGTGGGGAGGGTGTCCAGTGTAAGTTAGTTAGTGTACACATTTGGATGGTCATACATGAGTCCAAATGTCATTTTTGGTGGTTCAGGGTACTTATATCTGCTTCTGCTGTTTCCTTGGCACCCTTAGCTTAACAGTGCAAAGTGGGAATACAGTGTCAGTGTTAACCCTTTTCCTGCCCTTTAACTGATTCAATTTATCTGTGATTTTTTTCTGTATCTAGTATGTTGCTTCCTTTTGTAAAAATACAGCTATTACCCTTTGGATGTCACTGCATATCCTTGTTTAGTGAACTTCTCTACTAACTGTAGGTTACATTTTAGAGTAGGAACAGATGGTACATCTTTTTTTTTTTTTTTGTGTTTGTTGTTTTTGTTTTTTTTTTGCCATTTAAGTTTTTATTGAGTATAAAGGGTGGTACAGTAAAACTTGCAGATGAAATATATGCAAAGATGATACATGCATTTAACCACCGTATGAGAACATGAAGGAAATCAACAATACTTGTAACAAGATTAACAAGCTAATATTGAAGGTACACCAGTCATGTCAAAGGGTTGGAAATGAGAAGTCAAAATGGTGAAAAAAAAAGGAGTTCTCAAATAAAGTAAGTGAATTAACAGCATATAAACATACAGTGTAAAAACACCCATTACATACACTTTTTATGTACCATATGGTACATCTTTGATAGGTATCTTTCTGGTGACTGTTTAAGAATAGGGTAGGATAAGGGACCTACTAAAACATTTAATGTGAAAATGGCTTAATGTAGCTTAACGTGTAATAAAGTGCCTAAACCTCAATCAATTGCCCTGAAATTTTGCACAACCTAAGATATCAACTTCCCAAACCTATCCAAGAAGTTGCATGCGATTCGGTGTATCACAAGGCAAACTATGGACATTAAGCTTGTTTTTTGGAGAGCTTGATGTGGCTTAATGTACAAAAAAGACCTTAAATGTTAACCAATTTCCCCCAAACTTCACACAATAGAAGACTCTATCCATGCCAACATATTCTGAAAATTTCAGCTTGTTTAGTAAACCACACCAAAAGTTATTCACATTAAGCTATATTTTACAATGCTAAAACGTTTAATGTAAAGAGCTTAATGTATCATAATGTACCTTAACCTCAATCAATTGTCTTGAAACTTTGCACAGCCTAAGTTCTCAACATCCTAAACCTATCCAAGAACTTTCATGCAATTCGGTGTACCACAAGGCAAACTATGGACATTAAGCTTGTTTTTTGGAGAGCTTATTGTGGCTTAACATACAAAAAAGACCTTAAATGTTAACCAATTTCCCCCAAACTTCACACAATAAAAGACTCTAGCCATGCCAACATATTCTGAAAATGGCAGCTCATTTAGTTAATCACACCACAAGTTATTCACCATAAGCTATATTTTACAATGCTAAAACATTTAATGTGAAAATGGCTTAATGTAGCCTAACGTGTAATAAAGTGCCTAAACCTCAATCAATTGCCCTGAAATTTTGCACAGCCTAAGATCTCAACTTCCCAAACTTATCCTATAGGTTACACGCGATTTGTTGTTCCACAAGGCAAACTAGGGACATTAAGCTTGTTTTTGGGGAGCTTAATGTGGCTTAATGTACAAAAAAGACCTTAAATGTTAACCAAGTTCCCCCAAACTTCATACAATAGAAGACTCTATCCATGCCAACATACTCAGAACATTTCAGCTCATTTGTTAAATTACACCAAAAGTTATTCACATTAAGCTATATTTTACAATCCCAAAACATGTGACTCAGTGTAAAAAGAGCCTAATGTACCATAATGTGCCTAAACTTTCATAAATTGTCTTGAAACTTTGCATAACCTAAGTTTTCAACTTCCCAAACCTATCCTAGAAGAGTCATGGATGTTGGTCTCCCACAAAGAAAATGAAGGTGTTAAGCTTTTTTTGTGGGGGAGCTTAATGGGCTTAGCTTACAATAAAGTGCCTAAACCTTAATCATTGCCTTGAAACTTTGCACAACCCAAGCTTTCAGTTTCCCCAAACCCATCCTAGATGTTTCATGGATTTTTGTTTTCCACAAAACAAGTGAGTGACATTAAGCTTGTGTAGTGGCTGTAGTGTGGGACAGCCAATGGGGGAATATTATGCGAATATTATGTGTGTGTGCTCACCAGCCATTCACTAGGGGTTTCTTGGCCAGTGGTGCATGCTGGGGAAGTGCACATATACTTAGGAGAATTGCCATATGCTCAGTATTCATACAGCCTACATCCAGGCTTGTCCTGGAGATGGGAATGCTCAAGTGTGGGAAAGGTTTGACTAGGACTCAAGCCTAGAAGAGGCCTCACATGCTGATTGAGGAGGAGAACCAGAGACACTGGATGGCAACTGGAGGTATCTGTTACTGGAAAGGACCTAAGGAGCAAGTCGGGTGTCCCTCCTACTAAAGATCTTATGTCTATTCCCAATACAGCTGTTTCGCTAATACCCAGTGCCAGCCTGTGCTCCTATTGATTCTGCACTGTGGAATACTGAAAGGGACTGGTGAGTCTGGAGTTATGTTCTAATCTAGTTTTGCCATGGATGTTCTCAGCCCTATGCCTTCTGTCAGTTATTGAGTTCTCCAATAAAGCATTTAAAAATGTACTTAAAATGACTGGAGCCAAACCTTTCTTTGATCGAACAGCCCTTCACTGGTCTAGGATCTGCCTGAGATCAAAATGTCAGTCTTCCCTGCCTTTGGGTGTCCATGTTATTCCTCTGGGGGTCAGGGGGTGCTGTATTTTTTTTTGGATGTTATCCAATTTCCCCAAAATTCCCACAATGGAAAACTGTATCTATGTCATCATATTCTAAAAATCTCAGATTGTTTGGTAAAACAGACCAAAGGTTATTCACTTTTAACATTTTTATTATAGCCCTGAAACATTTAATTGGAATAGCTTAAAGGGTAAGTTCACCTTTACAGAAAATCTGTAAGGTGAACTTACACTGGACCCCCTCCCCATCCCCCTCGCCCACACGAGTTCCCCCAAGGGAGATCGGCTCTTCAACCGGTGACTCAAGAAGAGGAGGATCGGTACTACTTTGTGTAAAACCAACTGCACAGAGGAGGTAAGTATGAAATGTTTGTTTAAAAAAGAGAAATTAACCTTTACATATCCTTTAAGGTAAAGTCACTCATTTCCCTTGTGGGAAACCAAAATCCATATTGAGGATAGGGTTGGGAAGATAAAAACTTTGGTTGTGCAAAGTTTCAAGGCTATTGATTAACCACTTCAGCCCCGGAAGGATTTGCCCCCTTAATGAATAATAAATATCCCCAAAAAATGTAAAAAAAAAAATTCTTCATCAGTTTAGGTCAATATATATTCTTCTACATATTTTTGTTAAAAAAATAGCAATAAGCATATATTGATTGGTTTGGGCAAAAGTTATAGCGTCTACAAAATAGGTAATAGATTTATGGTATTTTTATGGTATTTTTATTATTTATTTATTTATTTATTTGTTACTAGTAATGGTGGTGATCCGCGATTTTTAGCGGGACTGCAACATTGTGGCGGACAGATCGGACACTTGACACTTTTTTGGACCATTGACATTTATACAGCAATCAGTGCTAGAAAAATGCACTAATTACCACACGCATCGGGTCCCTCACCGTGCAGCGGGCACGTGCCTGCTATGGCTCCTAAAGGATATTTCTTCAGTGTTGTCACATGAAAAGATATAATACAATATTTACAAAAATGTGAGGGTGTACTCACTTTTGTGAGATACTGTACCTCTTATGTGCAGTGTTTTTTTTTACAGAGCAGCCCTGATCCTTCTCTTCTCAGTTCCCTCCCTGGCGCTCCTGGCTGCTTCCTCCTGCCAAGTCCCCCCACAGCAAGCGGCTTGCTATGGGGCACTCGAGCTGAGCCGCAGCTTTGTGCGTTCATTTAGACACTGAAGCAATGGTTCGGCCTACCCCCTCTCCTTTGATTGGCTACCTGACTTTGATTGACAGCAGTGGGAGTCAGTGGTGACACTGCTGTGTCTCAGCCTCTTCAAAACAAGCTTAACCACTTGCCAACCAGCTGCTGCAGCTTTACTGCGGCAGCATGGCTTGACTGGGCGAAATTATGTTATGTTACATCGCTTTGCCCTGTGGCCACTAGGGGTGCGCCCACAGAGACTATGTGAGTGTCCGGCCGGCGCAATGTCCGCCGGGCACCTGCAATCGCTCGTGACATAGCGAGAAGTGGGATCTGTGTGTGTAAACAGCGATCTGTCATTTCCCCTAGTAGGTCCCATTCCCCCTTCAGTTAGAACATGCAGAGGGAACACAATTAACCCCTTGCTCGCCCCCTAGTGTTAACCCCTTCCCTGCCAGTGACATTTTTACAGTAACTAGTGCATTTTTCTAGCACTGATCGCTATAAAAATGCAATAGTCCCTAAAATGTGTCAAAAGTGTTCGATGTGTCGCCATAATGTCGCAGTCCGGATAAAAATCGCAGATCGCCGCCATTACTAGTAAAAAAAATAATAATAATCATAAAAATGCGATAATTCTATCCCCTGTTTTATATACGCTTTAACTTTTGCGCAAACCAATTACGCTTATTGTGATTTTTTTTTTAACAAAAATATGTAGAAGAATACATATCGGCCTAAAGTGTGGAAAAAATTAGTTTTTTTATATATTTTCGGGGGATATTTATTATAACAAAAGGTAAAAAATATTGCTTTTTTTCAAAATTGTCGGTCTTTTTTTGTTTATAGCGCAAAAAATAAAAATTGCAGAGGTGATCAAATACCACCAAAAGAAAGCTCTATTTGTGGGAAAAAAAGAATGCAAATTTTGTTTGTGTACAACATCGCACGACCGCGCAATTGTCAGTTAAACTGACGAAGTGCCGAATTGTAAAAAGTGCTCTGGTCAGGAAGGGGGTAAAATCTTCCAGCGGTTAAAGGGATTTTAAAGTCAGAAGGTTTATTTATCTTAATGTATTCTATGCATTAAGATAAAAAGCCTTCTGTGTGCAGCAGCCCCCCTAACACTACCCTGAGTCCCATCTAGATTCAGCGACATAGGTGTGCACAGCCTATTGCACTAGGGTGTGCACCCCAAAGCTCAAACACATGTGTGTGTGCATGTGTATATATAATTATGGTGTCAGTAGAGTGGACAGTGTCTTTAGGCCACAGATCCGTGTCAGTAGGGCAGTGGACGGTGTCAGTTTTTATTTTTATCTTTTTATTTTTTACAATTGTATTTTTTTTAATTATTTATTTTTTCAGGAGCCCCGTTAGGGGGGTTTGGTGAATAATCAGAGGTCTAAACAGGAGAATCCGTGCCACACAGGGTGATTAGGGTGTGCCCAGACATACCTGGCACACCCTGTGCGCACACCTATGCCCAGCGATGACATTGCAAGACCCTGACAATCACAGGCATGACTCCTAGAGGCAGAGACATGATGGGATTTGTAGTTTCACCACAGCTTGAGTGCCGAGCTTGCCTAACCCCTGACTTAAGATAACAACATGATACATGCATTTTTTTTAACCACTTGCTGACCGCCTTCTGTAGATATACGTCAGCAGAATGGCACGGCTGCACAAAGTAACGTACCTGTATGTTACTTTGAATTTGCAGCTGATACCTGCGATCGCCTCACGGAGAGGACGAACAGGGAGATGCTGATGTAAACAGCATCTCCCCGTTCTGCCTAGTGACAGTGTCACTGATCTCTGCTCCCTGTCATCGGGAGCAGAGATCAGTCACGTGTCACACACAGCCCATCCCCCCTACAGTTAGAACACATCCCTAGTACTGACTTAGTACTGACTTAACCCCTCCCTGCCCCCTAGTGGTTAACCCCTTCACTGCCAGTGTCATTTACACAGGAATCAGTGCATTTTTATAGCAATGGTCACAAAAATGTGTCAAAAATGTCCGACATGTTCCCCATAATGTCGCAATCACAATAAAAATCGCTGATTTCCGCCATTACTAGTAAAACAATATATATTAATAAAAATGCCATAAAACTATCCCCTATTTTGTAAATGCTATAACTTTTGCTCAAACCAATCAATAAACGCTTATTGCGCTTTTTTTTTTACCAAAGATATGTAGAAGAATACATATTAGCCTAAATTGAGGAAAAAAATGTTTTTTTTATATATTTTTGGGGGGTATTTATTATAGCAAAATGTAAAAAATAATGCGTTTTTTTCAAAATTGTCGCTCTTATTTTGTTTATAGCACAAGAAAATAAAAATCACAGAGGTGATCAAATACCACCAAAAGAAAGCTCTATTTGTGGGGGAAAAAAGGACGTCAAGTTTGTTTGGGAGCCACGTCGCACGACCGCGCACTTGTCAATTAAAGCGACGCAGTGCCGAGTCACAAAAAAAACATACTGGTCAGGAAGGGGGTAAATCCTTCCGGGGCTGAAGTTGTTGAGGACAAACAAGGCTTTCTTTTTGTGAATATTGTCCTGTAACAATAATTATTTTTTGCAATCCTTAGACAATTAAATGTAATAAAACTAAACAAAAGGCATTTTTTTCTTTCTTTCGGTATATATAATATGTAAACAGGTGTCAAAAATATTAATAAGCAAAGCAAACAAAAAACAGAATTTTTTTTTAACTATAATGGGGCGTACACACGGTTGGACTTTTCGGCTACAAAAGTCAGACGGACGCCGACGGACCAAATCCGGTGGACAATCCGATCCTGTGTGGGCTTCCCCGGACTTTCAGCTGACTTTTCCAGTCACAAATCTGAAGGACTTTAGATTTGGAACTTGCTTCAAATCTTTACGTTGTAACTCCGCCGGACCCAGAAATCCGCTCGTCTGTATGCTAGTCCGACGGACAAAAAATGATGCTAGGACAGCTATTGGCTACTGGCTATCAACTTCCTTATTTTAGTCTGGTGTACGTCATCATGTACGAATCCGTCAGACTTTGGTGTGATCGTGTGTAGGCAAGTCCAGTGGTTAGAAAGTCCATTTAAAGTCCGCCAAAAGTCCGTCGAAAGTCTGTAGAAAGTCTGTCAGACAGGCTGTCAGACTTTTGTAGCCAAAAAGTCCGACCGTGTGTACGCCCCATTAGTTATTAAAATAGAAAAGAAAAAAATCACCAGGAAAATTACAATTGAATAGACATGGAGAATATAGAGTTAATCAGTGCTGATTAGAGAAAACGAAAGGGTTAATAAGGAGTTCGACAGAGGAACATTTAATTAGAAAAAACATTTTTTTTTACTTGTCAAGGTTGCTTTAACTCTCTTCACCTGCAAATCGAAGTTCATCCCTTTAATCTGTGAATGCAAAACACAGAAAGTTACAATTGATACAATGATTCAATGTAACCTTCTATGATGTGGTTGTTGATAAACATTGCCAGCCTGCTTCTATTTTTTGACAACTCCTGCCCAATTGTTGGGTACTGAGACAGGGAAGGGTCCTGGCAGCAGAGCAGAAGGACTAGATGTACTAGACATAATCTGTGTACACTGACGACATGTTTTTGGGCGTGTCTAGTGCGCCCAAAGTCTGCAACTGGTTAAGGATTGTAAAAAAATGGTTAAATGTGAATAACTTTTGGGGTGATTTACCAAACGATCTGGAATTCTTGAATAGGTTTGGCAAGTTGAGAACTTAGGCTGTGCAAAGTTTCAAGACAATTGAATGAGGATAAGGCACATTATGGTACGTTAAGCTCTTTATATTAAATGTTTTAGCATTGTAAAATATAGCTTAATGTAAATAACTTTTGGTGTGATTTACTAAATGAGCTGAAATTTTCAGAATATGTTGGCATGGATAGAATCTTCTATTGTGTGAAGTTTGGGGGAAATTGGTTGACATTTAACCCCTTCCCGCCGACCGTACGCAGATATGCGTACTCGGCTTTCCGGGGTTATACCGGGATGATGCCCGCAGCTGCAGGCATCATCCCGGTACCGTTGTTTACAGCGGGCGATCGGCTACCCGTGTATAACAACCGATGCGGCTAAAAGCCACTCGGCTGTTATACCGGAGGAGCGGGAGGGGACATCCCCCCCCTCCCGCCGCCTCCCGCCGCTGTTACCGGGCCTCCCGTGCGATCGGGAGGCCCGGTGTCCGTTCGGCTGCCTTCGTCGGCTGGGGGCGGGCTGGAACGAAGCTGCGAGCAGCTTCGTTGCAGCCCTCTTGTTGTAAACGCGGAAGCGGCGTCATGACGTCACTTCCTGTTTACTCGGCTGCCAATGGCGCCGAATTTAAAAAAGTACACAGTATTCAGAATCGCCGTTTTCGGCGATCTGAATACTTTGAAGTGTAAAGGAGGGATGGGGGGTCTTTTAGACCCCCCATCCCTCCATAAAGAGTACCTGTCACCACCCATTACTGTCACAAGGGATGTTTACATTGCTTGTGACAGCAATAAAAGTAAAAAAAAAAAAAAAAAATTAAACACAATTTATAAAGTACAAAAATAAATAAATTAAAAAAAAAAAAAAAAAAAAAATTTAAAGTGCCCCTGTACCCGCGAGCTCGCGCAGCGAAGAAAACGCATACAGAAGTTGCGCCCGCATATGTAAACGGTGTTCAAACCACACATGTGAGTTATCGCCACGATCGTCAGAGCGAGAGCAATAATTCTAGCCCTAGACCTCCTCTGTAGCTCAAACCTGGTAACCGTAAAAAAAATTTAAAGCGTCGCCTATGGAAATTCAAAGGTACCGTAGTTCGTCGCCATTCCACGAGTGCGTGCAATTATAAAGGGTGACATGTTTGGTATCTATTTACTCGGCGTAACATCATCTTTTACATTATACAAAAAAATTGGGGTAACTTTACTGTTTGGATTTTTTAAAATTCATGAAAGTGTCACTTTTCCAAAAATTTGCGTTTAAAACACCGCTGCAGAAATACCGTGTGATAAAAAATATTGCAACAATCGTCATTTTATTCTCTAGATTCTCTGCTAAAAAAATATATATAATGTTTGGGGGTTCTAAGTAATTTTCTAGCAAAAAATACGGATTTTAACTTGTAAACACCAAATTTCAAAAATAGACTTAGTCATGAAAGGGTTAAGGTCGTTTTTGTACGTTAAGCTCTCCAAAAAACAAGCTTAATGTCCATAGTTTGCCTTGTGGAATACCGAATCGCATGAAACTTCTTGGATAGGTTGGGGAAGTTGAGATCTTGGGCTGTGCAAAATTTTAGGGTGATTGATTGAGGTTTAGGCACTTTATTACACGTTATGCTACTTTAACCACATGCCGACCGGGCCATAGCCGAAAGACGGCTACAGCGCGGTCAGCTTGTTCTGGGTGGACGTCCATGGACGTCCTCCGGAACTCTCGCTCCGCGCGCCCCCTGTGGGGCGCACGCACTGAAGTGTCCGTGCTCGCCGGGTTCACGGGACCCGGCGCAACACGGATCGCGGTAAAGGGCCAATGACAGCGGCCCTTTACCACGTGATCGCTCCCTCCAATGAGGGAGCGATCACAATGTAAACAAACTGGGGTCAGGCAAAGGTCCCAGCTCTCTTCTCTCCTCACACCGATACAGCGTGAGAGGAGAGAAGAGAGATCGATCGAAAAACCATGAGTGAAAGGTACAGCAGTGCCCAGCAGTGCCATACAGTGCCATACAAGTGCCACTACACTGCTAATCTGTGCCCCAGAGTGCCATCAGTGCCACTTCACTACCCATCAGTGCCACTAAAGTGTCCATCAGTGCCACTACAGTGCCCATCTGTGCCACCAGTACCACTACACTACCCATCAGTGCCACTACAGTACCCATCTGTGCCACCAGTGCCACTACAGTACCCATCAGTGCCAATAAAGTACCCATCAGTGCCACTAAAGTGTCCATCAGTGCCACTACAGTGCTCATCTGTGCCATCAGTGCCACTATAGTGCTCATCAGTGCCACATCTGTGCCACCAGTGCCCATCAGTGCCACCTCTGCCACTTCAGTGCCCATCTGTGCTGCCAGTGCCACGTCAGTGCTCCGTTAGTGCCACACCGGTGCCCAGTGCCACTACAGTGCTCATCTGTGCCACCAGTGCCACATCGGTGCCACCAGTGCCACATCGGTGCCACCTGTGCCACTACAGTGCCCATTGGTGCCACCAGTGCCCACCAGTGCCACTAGAGTGCCACGTCAATGCTCCATCAGTGTCACGTCAGTGCTCCATCAGTGTCACGTCAGTGCTCCATCAGTGCCACATCAGAGCTCCATCAGTGCCACATCAGAGCTCCATCGGTGCCACGCCAGTGCTCCATCAGTGCTACACCAGGCCACTACAGTGCCACTACAGTGCTTATAAGTGCCACATTATTGCCAATACAGTGCGCATTTGTGCCAAATCAGCGTCACTAGAGTGCTAATCTGCACCACTACAGCGCTCATCTGCGCCACTACATCGCTCATCAGTGCCACTACAGTGCTCATCGGTGCCACTACAGTACCCAATAGTGCATATTAGTGCCCATAAGTGAGTGCTCATCAGTGCTACCTTATCAGTGCAGATCAGTGCCAAATAATCAGTGCATCCTCAGTGTGGTGCATTAGTGTTCATTAGTGCAACCTTATCAGTACCCAGCAGTGCACCCTCATCAGTAGCCAGCAGTGCACCCTCATCAGTAGCCAGCAGTGCACCCTCATCAGTAGCCAGCAGTGCACCCTCATCAGTAGCCAGCAGTGCACCCTCATCAGTACCCAGCAGTGCACCCTCATCAGAACCCAGCAGTGCAGCCTTTTCAGCACCCAGCAGTGCAGCCATATCTGTCCAAGTGTCCCTACCACAGCAGTTTGTCACCACAGCCCACAGTCACCAGTATGGCAAAAAAAGTTTTTTTCCGCTGAGGAGGCATACCAACTGCTTACCTTGACTGACGAGAGCAGCGGGGAGCTCTCTGAGTCTGTGTCTGATTCTGGTTCAGAATATGAACCCGTTGTAAGCAGTGGGTCTGATACAGAATCGGAGGAAGAGCAAAGTGTGCCCATCAAACGAAGGCGCTCTGGCATGGAGGAGCAGGCTACCACAAGTAGTGCTGTGGCATCAACCAGCAGCTCCGTGCCATCCACCAGAAATGCAGTGGCATCAACTAGCAGCTCAGTGCCACCCACCAGTAGCACAGTGCCATCCAGAAGTAATGAAATACCACTGCAGCAAAGGCCAAGAACTAGCGGGGTGTCATCTCAGCCCCAAAGCGTTAGGACCCATGCCGGCCTTCCCTATGCCCTTGAAAACCCTCTGTGGCTTCCCGCTAATTCAAGAGCAGCAAACACCCCCCCTTTCACCGCCCAGCCAGGTGTTCAGGTGAACACAGAGAATTTTGCACCTATTGATTTTTTTAATTTAATTTTTACCCAAGATCTATTATCCTCCATCGTGGCCCAGTGCAACCTCTATGCACAACAATTTATTACAAGCAACCCTGATTCAAGTTATGCCCGTCCCCATGAGTGGAGACCATTGACACTGGAGGAATTTAAATTATTTTTAGGTCTAACATTTAATATGGGACTCACAAAAAAAAATGAATTATACTCCTATTGGTCCACCAAGCCCATCCACCACATGCCAATGTATTCATCCATTATGCGAAGATCAAGATACCTCATGATAATGCGTTTCCTCCATTACAATGACAACACCCAGTGCCCTCCCCGAAATGACCCATCACATGACAAATTATTTAAAATTCGGCCACTTCTAAATTTTTTCTCCGAGAAATTTCCCCAGTTATTCATCCCCGACCAAAATATCTCCGTGGATGAGTCATTGGTCCACTTCACAGGTAGGCTTGGGTTCAAGCAGTATATGCCCAGCAAAAGGGCCCGATATGGGGTTAAGCTCTACAAGCTATGTGACCGAGAAACGGGGTATATCTACGCCTTCCGCCCGTACGAAGGGAAGGACACCCAACTGCATCCCCCTGAATGTCCGGAGTACATAGGAGTCAGAAAGGTTGTTTGGGAGCTTGTATATCCACTTCGTCACAGGGAAGTCCCGTCAAGTCACCGTGCGTCAGAGGGGGGCGGGGTCACCGGGTGGCCCCGCCCCCCGTTATTTAAGAACTATCAGACGAGGAGCGCCGTCACACAGCGGGAGCCTCCCTCCATGCCAGCATGGGTTGCGGAGCGGCCCGGAGAAGAAAATGAAGAAGAGAAGAAGAGAAGAAAAGAAGAAGAGAAGAAGAGAAGAGCGGGAGCCTCCCCCCATGCCATGGGTGCGGAGCGGCCCGAGGAGAAGAAGATAGAAGACGCCGCGGAGGAGATGCTGGACGAGAACGCCGGAGGAAGAACCAGAAGAGCCAGAAGAGCCAGAAGAACCAGAAGAACCAGAAGATGAAGGAAGATAGAAGAAGCATTTAAATAAAGGAATTGTCAAAAACTGTCTCTTGTCATTTTTAACATTTTTGACACTTTTTTCGTGAAATGGTAGGGGTACTTTTGTACCCCCTTACCATTTCACACAGGGGGGGGGCCGGGATCTGGGGGTCACCTTGTTAAAGGGGGCTTCCAGATTCCGATAAGCCCCCCGCCCGCAGACCCCCACAACCACCGGCCAGGGTTGTGGGGATGAGGCCCTTGTCTTCATCAACATGGGGACAAGGTGTTTTGGGGGGCTACCCCAAAGCACCCTCCCAATGTTGAGGGCATGTGGCCTGGTACGGTTCAGGAGGGAGGGGGGCCACACTCTCGTCCCCCCCTCTTTTCCTGCGGCCTGCCAGGTTGCGTGCTCGGATAAGGGTCTGGTATGGATTTTTGGGGGGACCCCACGCCGTTTTTTTTTTTTTTTTTGGCGCGGGGTTCCCCTTAAAATCCATACCAGACCTGTCTGGTATGGAATTTAGGGGGAACCCCACGTCATTTTTTTTTTTAAATTTTGGCCGGGGTTCCCCTTAATATCCATACCAGACCTGAAGGGCCTGGTATGGAATTTAGGGGGACCCCCACGTCATTTTTTTTTTTAAATTTTGGTTCGGGGTTCCCCTTTGGGGAATTCCCATGCTGTTTTTATCAATGAACTTCTATGTGTATTGTCGGCAATGCAATAGCCGCGGGTAGTTTTAAATGAGTTTTTTCCTTCAAAATGTCATTTTGCTGTCAGACTGTTCTAAACACAGGAAACATGCGCCCCTTTACAGGCACACTATAGACACCCCCCAGGTACGAAATTTAAAGGGATATTACACTTTTATTGATTGACTTTAAGCATTATTAAAATCACTGCTCCTGAAAAAACGGCCGTTTTTAAAACTTTTTTTTGCATTGATCCATGTCCCCTGGGGCAGGACCCAGGTCCCCAAACACTTTTTATGACAATAACTTGCATATTAGCCTTTAAAATTAGCACTTTTGATTTCTCCCATAGACTTTTAAAGGGTGTTCCGCGGCATTCGAATTTGCCGCGAACACCCCAAATTGTTCGCTGTTTGGTGAACTTGCGAACAGCCAATGTTCGAGTCGAACATGAGTTCGACTCGAACTCGAAGCTCATCCCTAATGGACAGTATCCCTGCCTGTACTGACTATGGACAATATTCCTGCCTGCTGCCTTGGACAATTCCATTCGCTGTCGCTGACCACGTCCCTGCCTGCTGCCTGGATCAGGGCTCTCCTCCTGTGACAACTGCACTACTAAAACCACAGGTAATCTTTTGTTTACCCTTTGCTCAGAAGAATGTATTTTAGGGTGTAATTCTTGGTATGTTCATGCTATTTGTTAGAAATATGAAGGGCCTTCAAAATTGTGATAGATTGTAAGGAAATTAGATGTGTAATTTATGCTCCTAGAACGCCTGAATGTGCTACTTCAATGTTGGGCCTCTGTATATGGCCAGGCTGTGTAAAAGTCTCACAGATGTGGTATCACCATACTCAGGAGGAGTTGCAGAATATATTTTGGGGTGTCATTTTTGCTATGTACATGCTATGTGTTGGAAATATCTTAGAAATGGACAACTTTGTGTAAAAAAAAAAGCGTTTTCATTTTTTTTCCACATTTTCCAAAAACTTCTGGAAAAAAATGAACCGTTCAAAAGACTCATTATGCCTCATAGATTATACGTTGGGGTGTTTGCTTTCCAAAATGGGGTCACTTTGTGGGCGTTTCCATTGTCCTGGTGCTCCAGGGCCTTCAAAAATGTAATAGGTGGTTGAGAGATTAGATATGTAATTTATGCTCCTAGAACGCCTGAATGTGCTACTTCAATGTCGGGCCTCTGTATGTGGCCAGGCTGTGTAAAAGTCTCACACATGTGGTATCACCATACTCAGGAGGAGTAGCAGAATATATTTTGGGGTGTCATTTTTGCTATGTACATGCTATGTGTTGGAAATATCTTAGAAATGGACAACTTTGTGTAAAAAAAAAAGCGTTTTCATTTCTTTTCCACATTGTCCAAAAACTTCTGGAAAAAAATGAACCGTTCAAAAGACTCATTATGCCTCATAGATTATACGTTGGGGTGTTTGTTTTCCAAAATGGGGTCACTTTGTGGGCGTTTCCATTGTCCTGGTGCTCCAGGGCCTTCAAAAGTGTAATAGGTGGTTGAGAGATTAGATATGTAATTTATGCTCCTAGAACGCCTGAATGTGCTACTTCAATGTCGGGCCTCTGTATGTGGCCAGGCTGTGTAAAAGTCTCACACATGTGGTATCACAATACTCAGGAGGAGTAGTAGAATATATTTTGGGGTGTCATTTGTGGAATGTACATGCCATGTAAAAGAAATAACCTGTTATATTGACAATTTGGTGTGAAAAAAAAAAAATCGTAATTTTGCAAAGAATTGTGGGAAAAAATTACAACTTCAAAAAACTCACCATGCCTCTTACTAAATACCTTGGAATGTCTACTTTCCAAAAAGGGGTCATTTTGTGGGTATTTGTACTTTTCTGGTTTGTTAGCGTCTCAAGAAATGAGATAGGCCTCAGTACATCAGGTGTGATCAGATGTGATCAATTTTCAGTGATTGGCACCATAGCTTGTAGACTCTATAACTTTCACACAGACTAAATAATATCTACTAATTTGGGTTATTTTTACCAAAAATATGTAGCAGTATAAATTTTGGCCCAAATTTATTTAGAAAAATTACTTATTTGCAAAATTTTATAATAGAAATGAAGAAAAATTCATTTTTTTACAAAATTTTCGGTCTTTTTTCATTTATAGCACAGAAAATAAAAAACCCAGAGGTAATCAAATACCACCAAAAGAAAGCTCTATTTGTGGAAAAAAAGGATGAAAATTTAATATGGGTACAGTGTTGCATGACTGAGTAATTGTCATTCAAAGTGTGAGAGCACCGAAAGCTGAAAATTGGTCTGGTTAGGAAGGGGGTTTAAGTGCCCAGTGGTCAAGTGGTTAAGCCATTTTCACATTAAATGTTTTAGCATTGTAAAATATAGCTTAAAGAGAATAACTTTTGGTGTGATTAACTAAATGAGCTGAAATTTTCAGAATATGTTGGCATTAGGGATGAGCTTCGAGTTCGAGTCGAACTCATGTTCGACTCGAACATTGGCTGTTCGCAAGTTCGCCGAACAGCGAACAATTTGGGGTGTTCGCGGCAAATTCGAATGCCGCGGAACACCCTTTAAAAGTCTATGGGAGAAATCAAAAGTGCTAATTTTAAAGGCTAATATGCAAGTTATTGTCATAAAAAGTGTTTGGGGACCTGAGTCCTGCCCCAGGGGACATGGATCAATGCAAAAAAAAGTTTTAAAAACGGCCGTTTTTTCAGGAGCAGTGATTTTAATAATGCTTAAAGTCAATCAATAAAAGTGTAATATCCCTTTAAATTTCGTACCTGGGGGGTGTCTATAGTATGCCTGTAAAGGGGCGCATGTTTCCTGTGTTTAGAACAGTCTAACAGCAAAATGACATTTTGAAGGAAAAAACTCATTTAAAACTACCCGCGGCTATTGCATTGCCGACAATACACTTAGAAGTTCATTGATAAAAACGGCATGGGAATTCCCCAAAGGGGAACCCCGAACCAAAATTAAAAAAAAAAAATGACGTGGGAGTCCCCCTAAATTCTATACCAGGCCCTTCAGGTCTGATATGGATATTAAGGGGAACCCCGGTCAAAATGTAAAAAAAAAAAATGACGTGGGGTTCCCCCTAAATTCCATACCAGACCCTTCAGGTCTGGTATGGATTTTAAGGGGAACCCCAAGCCAAAAAAAAAAACGGCGTGGGGTCCCCCCAAAAATCCATACCAGACCCTTATCCGAGCACGCAACCTGGCAGGCCGCAGGAAAAGAGGGGGGGACGAGAGTGCGGCCCCCCCTCCCTCCTGAACCGTACCAGGCCACATGCCCTCAACATTGGGAGGGTGCTTTGGGGTAGCCCCCCAAAACACCTTGTCCCCATGTTGATGAGGACAAGGGCCTCATCCCCACAACCCTGGCCGGTGGTTGTGGGGGTCTGCGGGCGGGGGGCTTATCGGAATCTGGAAGCCCCCTTTAACAAGGTGACCCCCAGATCCCGGCCCCCCCCCTGTGTGAAATGGTAAGGGGGTACATAAGTACCCCTACCATTTCACGAAAAAAGTGTCAAAAATGTTAAAAATGACAAGAGACAGTTTTTGACAATTCCTTTATTTAAATGCTTCTTCTTTCTTCTATCTTCCTTCATCTTCTGGTTCTTCTGGTTCTTCTGGCTCTTCTGGTTCTTCCTCCGGCGTTCTCGTCCAGCATCTCCTCCGCGGCGTCTTCTATCTTCTTCTCCTCGGGCCGCTCCGCACCCATGGCATGGGGGGGAGGCTCCCGCTCTTCTCTTCATCTTCTTCATCTTCTTCTCTTCTTCTTTTCTTCTCTTCTTCTCTTCTTCATTTTCTTCTCCGGGCCGCTCCGCAATCCATGCTGGCATGGAGGGAGGCTCCCGCTGTGTGACGGCGCTCCTCGTCTGACAGTTCTTAAATAACGGGGGGCGGGGCCACTCGGTGACCCCGCTCCCCTCTGACGCACGGGACATGACGGGACTTCCCTGTGGCATTCCCCGTGACGTCACAGGGAAGTCCTGTCAAGTCACCGTGCGTCAGAGTGGGGCGGGGTCACCGGGTGGCCCCGCCCCCCCCTGTTATTTAAGAACTGTCAGACGAGGAGCGCCGTCACACAGCGGGAGCCTCCCTCCATGCCAGCATGGATTGCGGAGCGGCCCGGAGAAGAAAATGAAGAAGAGAAGAAGAGAAGAAAAGAAGAAGAGAAGAGCGGGAGCCTCCCCCCCATGCCATGGGTGCGAAGCGGCCCGAGGAGAAGAAGATAGAAGACGCCGCGGAGGAGATGCTGGACGAGAACGCCGGAGGAAGAACCAGAAGAGCCAGAAGAACCAGAAGAACCAGAAGATGAAGGAAGATAGAAGAAAGAAGAAGCATTTAAATAAAGGAATTGTCAAAAACTGTCTCTTGTCATTTTTAACATTTTTGACACTTTTTTCGTGAAATGGTAGGGGTACTTATGTACCCCCTTACCATTTCACACAGGGGGGGGCCGGGATCTGGGGGTCACCTTGTTAAAGGGGGCTTCCAGATTCCGATAAGCCCCCCGCCCGCAGACCCCCACAACCACCGGCCAGGGTTGTGGGGATGAGGCCCTTGTCCTCATCAACATGGGGACAAGGTGTTTTGGGGTGCTACCCCAAAGCACCCTCCCAATGTTGAGGGCATGTGGCCTGGTACGGTTCAGGAGGGAGGGGGGGCCGCACTCTCGTCCCCCCCTCTTTTCCTGCGGCCTGCCAGGTTGCGTGCTCGGATAAGGGTCTGGTATGGATTTTTGGGGGGACCCCACGCCGTTTTTTTTTTTTTTTTTTGGCGCGGGGTTCCCCTTAAAATCCATACCAGACCTGAAGGGTCTGGTATGGAATTTAGGGGGAACCCCACGTCATTTTTTTTTTTACATTTTGGCCGGGGTTCCCCTTAATATCCATACCAGACCTGAAGGGCCTGGTATGGAATTTAGGAGGACTCCCACGTCATTTTTTTTTTTTAATTTTGGTTCGGGGTTCCCCTTTGGGGAATTCCCATGCCGTTTTTATCAATGAACTTCTATGTGTATTGTCGGCAATGCAATAGCCGCGGGTAGTTTTAAATGAGTTTTTTCCTTCAAAATGTCATTTTGCTGTCAGACTGTTCTAAACACAGGAAACATGCGCCCCTTTACAGGCATACTATAGACACCCCCCAGGTACGAAATTTAAAGGGATATTACACTTTTATTGTTTGACTTTAAGCATTATTAAAATCACTGCTCCTTAAAAAACGTCCGTTTTTAAAACTTTTTTTTGCATTGATCCATGTCCCCTGGGGCAGGACCCAGGTCCCCAAACACTTTTTATGAGAATAACTTGCATATAAGCCTTTAAAATTAGCACTTTTGTTTATTCATGTTCGTGTCCCATAGACTTTAACGGTGTTCGCGTGTTCGAACGAACTTTTTTCCTGTTCGCATGTTCTGGTGCGAACCGAACAGGGGGGTGTTCGGCTCATCCCTAGTTGGCATGAATAGAGTCTTTTGTTGTGTGAAGTTTGGGGGAAATTGGTTAACATTTAAGGTCTTTTTTGTACGTTAAGCCACATTAAGCTCTCCAAAAAACAAGCTTAATGTCCCTAGTTTGCCTTGTGATACACCGAATTGAATGAAACTTCTTGGATCGGTTTGGGAAGTTGAGATCTTTGGCTGTGCAAAATTTCAGGGCAATTGATTGAGGTTTAGGCACTTTATTACTTGTTAAGCTACATTAAGCCATTTTCACATTAAATGTTTTAGCATTGTAAAACATAGCTTAATGTAAATAACTTTTGGTGTGATTAACCAAATGAGCTGAAATTTTCAGAATGTGCTGGCATGGATAGAATCTTCTCTTGTGTAAAGTTTGGGGGAAATTAGTTAACATTTAAGGTCTTTTTTGTACGTTAAGCCACATTAAACGATCCAAAAAACAAGCTTAATGTTTATAGTTTGCCTTGTGGTACACCGAATCGCATGAAACTTCTTGGATATGTTTGAGAAGTTGAGAACTTAGGCTGTGCAAAGTTTCAAGACAATTGACTGAGGTTAAGGCACATTATGGTACGTTAATCTCTTTGCATTATACGTTTTAGCATTGTAAAATATAGCGTAATGTAAATAACTTTTGGTGTGATTTACTAAATGAGCTGAAATTTTCAGAATATGTTGGCATGGATAGTGTCTTCTATTGTGTGAAGTTTGGGGAAATTGGTTAACAGTTAAGGGTTTTTTTGTACGTTAAGCTCTCCAAAAAACAAGCTTAATGTCCATAGTTTGCCTTGTGGTACACCGAATTGCATGAAACTTCTTGGATAGATTTGGGAAGTTGAGATCTTGGGCTGTGCAAAATTTTAGGGTGATTGATTGAGGTTTAGGCACTTTATTACACGTTAAGCTACATTAAGCCATTTTCACATTAAATGTTTTAGCATTGTAAAATATAGCTTAATGGGAATAACTTTTGGTGTGATTAACTAAATGAGCTGAAATTCTCAGAATGTGTTGACATGGAAAGAGTCTTCTATTGTGTAAAGTTTGGGGGAAATTAGTTAACATTTAAGGTCTTTTTTGTACGTTAAGCCACATTAAGCTCCCCAAAAATCAAGCTTAATGTCCCTAGTTTGCCTTGTGGAACACTGAATCTCATGAAACTTCTTGGATAGGTTTGGAAATGTAAAAACTTAGACTGTGCAAAGTTTCAGGGCAATCGATAGAGGTTTAGGTACTTTATTACACGTTAAGCTACATTAAGCCATTTTCACATTAACTGTTTTAGTATGTCCCTAGAATAGATAACCTTCCCCTATTCTGTCTAAGACCACATACTGTCCTTCACTTTTGTAATTCTTTTTGTCTTGCTTTGATCAAGGTGAGTGAAGACATTTTTTTCAATGGTAATTTGACTTGTAGCTCCAAAGTCAATGTATTATGTGAAAAATTATGCTATGTCCTTTTTTGGAATTTACACTCTCAGAATCTGAATCTTCTTCTGTTTTGTTGTTTAAAGGATAAGTTCACCTTTGGAACATGTTACATGCCCCACCATTTTTTAGGGGGGAACATATAACGTGTTCCAGCATCTACACCCAGCATGGCTGATCCTTGTGACAGTAGATGGGGGGATCCTCTCCTTACACCCACTGTCACAATTTGAAAGAAGCGTGCCAAAAGTGTAGCAATTCAAAGGGTTATATAAGTCCATTCATTATGAAGTCCATTGGGGATAAACCAGGAGTGTTTAACAATCCCTCCCATAACGTTTTGAATTTATCATGGCAACCAGAGTGGGAATAAATAAGGCAATTAAGGGTTTGGGATTGTGGTTCAGGGACACCACTGACTGTAAGATCCACACTTTACAGGGTTTCCTTTCCTGCCCCCTAACCACACTCTTTGCTTGGAGGAGATGGGGCGGGTAAACCAACCTTTACAGTCCCGATCTGACAGTCCAGATGCAGGACTGCTGCATGGGCAAGAGGAGGTGCTAGGGGGGATAGAGAGAGCACAGCCAGCACCTTCTCCTGGCTCTCTTCTGCTCTCCAGATTTTTGTCACTTCCTGTGCTAAACTGACACTTCCTGTTGCTGATCCTGTCAGTTTGTAGTGGCAGTAACTCTTCATGTAGTGCCCACCACCTCACATGATACCAGCACCCACGGTAGCCACCCTTCCTGCCCCCCCACCCCCTGTCCTGGCCCTGCCTGTAACAAACACATTTTATCATTTTAGAGGGGTGTGATGGACTTGTAGTAAAATACAGAGTTGGGAGAGTTATGTTGTCACATTTAGAAGACTCAAATATACAGACTGAAGAGCAATTTCTGACTGATCCTCCACCATAACACCCACATCAGTCTCCCAGTTCCCTGATGCCCTACAAGAATAGCCCTCCAAATTGGCACATCAATGTAATGCATAAGATCAAAAGGTAAAACCTTTAGTTGAGGTATTGTTTTGCATCAAGTTAAAAATTAAAATGTATTTTGCTACATTTCTTTGGTAAAAATAACCCAACTCAGTGTTATATTATTTTGTCTATGTGAAAGTTATAGTCTACAAATAATGGTATAGGAGGTGTGTCTCTTAAAAAACAAGACTGTAATCCCACCTAGTAAACAAAGCAGTCAGAACTGGTTATAACTGCATGCGTGGTGACCTTGAACATGTTTGAACCTGTATGACACGCAGCAACACTCTATGACGTTCAGTTGATTGTAAGTCGCCATTTAGTTTGGTTGTGTTTTCTGTAGAGTGCCGAAAAAATGCTAAGTTTAAAGGTTGAACAAAGTGTCAATTAGAAATTTTTTGTAAAATTGCACAAAACACCAACAAAATGTTTTCAAATGCTTACTACAGCTTATGGGAATGATGGTGTGTCTCGTGTGTTTGAGTGGCACAAAAGATTCAGTGAGGGACGTGAAAATGAATTCCCCAAAGTTAAATCAGTGCTTAACGGGACACATTTTGAGTCAATTGATGCTGTAAGGAAGAAAAATAGCGGATGTGTTGAAACAGCTGATAGAAATTAATTTTCTCCATGCCCTTGACCAGTGGAAAACAAGACTGCAGCAATGTATTAGCCCAAATGGGGAATATAGTGAAGGGGACAAGCATTCAATCTGAAATACATATAAATAAAAGTGAGTTATTTATTCAGTCTTGTTATTTAACCGCTTCTGGACCAGCTGTCCAGTTTTACTGTGGCAGGCTGGCTCCCCCACGCGAAATCGCGTTACTGTACGTGATCTCGCGGGGTCTGGATAGCAGGCGCACGCTGTACAGTGGGGGTGCCGATGCTCGTGGCCAACAGTCGCGATGACCGCCAGCCACAAGCGATCATGACCAGGAGACACAGAACAGGGACGAGTGTGTGTAAAAACACACTTCCCTGTTCTGTTCTGACAGGAGTGACAGATCGTGTGTTCCTATTAGCTAGGAACCACGATCTGTCACTTCCTGTAGTTAGTCCCTCTCCCTTCAGTTAGGATCACCTCCCAGGAAACACAGTTAACCCCTTCACCGCCCCCTAGTGTTTATCCCTTCACTGTCAGTGACATTTTTACAGTAATCAATGCATTTTTAATTGCACTGATCGCTGTATTAATGCCAATGGTTCCAAAAATGTGTTAAAATTGTCCAATGTGTCCAACATAATGTTGCAGTCACCATAAAAATTGCAGATTGCTGCCATTACTAGTAAAAAAAATAAATAATAAAAATGATATAAATCTATCCCCTGTTTTGTAGACACTATAACTTTTGCGCAAACCAATCAATATACACTTATTGCAATTTTATTTTTACCAAAAATATGTAGAAGAATACATATCAGCCTAAACTGAGGAAAAAAATTGTTTTTTTATATATTTTTTGGGGATATTTATTATAGCAAAAAGTAAAAAATAATGCGTTTTTTTTCAAAATTGTCGCTTTTTTTGTTTATAATGCTGAAAATAAAAACCGCAGAGGTGATTAAATACCACCAAAAGAAAGCTCTATTTGTGGGAAAACAAGGACGTCAATTTTGTTTGGGTACAACGTCACACGACCACGCAATTGTCAGTTAAAGCGACGCAGTGCCGAATCGCAAAAAATGCTCTGGTCAGAAAGGGGGTAAATTCTTCCGGGGCTGAAGTGGTTAATAGACACACCTCGTATACATGTATATCTGAAAATTGATCAATCCTGATGTACTGGCTGCCTATCTCATTTCGTGAGGTCCTAAAATGCCAGGACAGTACAAATACCCCCAGATGACCCCTTTTTGCAAAGTAGACAGTTTGAGGTATTTAGTAAGAGGCATGATGAGCTTTTTGACGTTTGAATTTTCATCACAATTTAATGGAAAATGAGAAAATTAAATAAAATATGTTTTTTCCACAAAGTTGTCTTTTTAAAGTTTTTTTTCTCACACACAGCATAGACATATTTAGAATTACACCCCAAAACACATTCTGCTATGTCTCTTGTGGGACATCACATTTGTGAGACATTTTCCCAGCCCCGGTGCATGGAGGAGCCCAAGAAGCATAAATGATGCATCTAATTTCCTGACTATCTATCATAGTTCTTGAGTCCTTGAAGTGCAAGGATGGGAGAAACTCCCACAAAATGACCACATTTTGGAAAGCAACAACTCCAAGGTATTTTCTTAAAGGCAATGTGAGTCTTTTGAAAATGTAATTTCTTGCCAGAAGGTTTTTTAGAAAATGCAGGGGAAAAAATGGCAATTAATAAGATCTTTCTAACACACACCATAGGCATACTTAGAATTACACATTCTGCTACTCCATCCAAGTATGACATTACTACATATGAGACCTTTTCACAGCCTAGCCACACAAAGGAGCCCAAAATCCAAGGGCTCCAGGTGTTCCAGGGGCATAAATTACACATCTAATTTCCTGACTACACTATTTTGGAAATCAAACACCCAAGAGTTGTCAAAGTTGTCAATTAACCACTTCAGCCCCCTTCCTGACCAGAGCACTTTTTGCGATTCGGCACTGCGTCGTTTTAACTGACAATTGCACGGTGGTGTGACGTGGCTCCCAAACAAAATTGATGTCCTTTTTTTCGCACAAATAGAGCTGTCTTTTGGTGTTATTTGAACACCCCTGCGCTTTTTATTTTTTGCGCTATAAACAAAAAAAGAGCGAAATTTTGAAAAAAATGCATTATTTTTTACTTTTTGCTATAATAAATATCCCGCCAAAAATATATAAAAAAACCATTTTTTTCCTCAGTTTAGGCTGATACATATTCTTCTACATATTTTTGGTAAAAAAAATCGCAATAAGCGATTATTGATTGGTTTGCGCAAAAGTTATAGCGTTTACAAAATAGGGGATAGTTTTATGGCATTTTTATTAATATATATTTTTTTTAAATGGCGGCGGTCAGCATTTTTTTTTTTTTTTGTGACTGTGACATTATGGCAGACACATCGGACATTTTTTACACATTTTTGGGACCATTGTCATTTATACAGCAATCAGTGCTATACAAATGCACTGATTCCTGTGTAAATGACACTGGCAGTGAAGGGGTTAACCATTAGGTGGCAGTGTAGGGGTCAAGTGTGTCCTAGGGGCGTGTTTCTAACTGTGAGGGGCATGGCTGTGTGTGACATGTGACTGATCTCTGCTCCGATGACAGGGAGCAAAGATCCAGTGACACTGTCACTAGGCAGAACGGGAAGATGCTGTTTATATTAGCATCTCCCCATTCTTCCTCCCCATGAGGCGATCGCGGGTATCCCCACGGCCATAGCCATAGCCATCAAGCACAAGCAAGTCTCATAAAAGTCACAGCAAAATCGCACAACTTTTGGTTTGCAATAGTGGAAACCTAGCCTAAGAATATAGATTGTCTTTAAACCTAGCAGGTCTGTGTATACCGTATACACACTTCGAGACACCCATGCTCCTGCAAGTACCTTCATTTGGCTATTCGAGAGTTTACTACAAGTTCATCTGGCAGACTTTTGCCTTTCCACAAACTCCGGGCATTTCCCAGGATATTAGGTCCAGTAGTGGCTGCCTTGTGGGAGCAAGGACTTCTGGTGAGCCTTGTTTGGGCAACAGCCTGGCGCAATGTCTTCCAGGTCCTGGAAAAAAGTTCTAGTTCAGACTCTGATCAAATTGGGAGGAGCCATTATCGAGAGACCAACTAGTTTCATTACAGCAATGACCTGCCTGGAAGCAGTTCTGAATCTCTGAAGAATACAGTAGAGTTACACTCAGAGAGAGCAAAAGTATAAGTATCTCACTTGAACAAATTATAGCTCTTTCCCATTGGTTGCATCCCACGGTCGCAAAAGGGTAAAGAATAGGGATGAGCCGAACACCCCCCCGTTCCGCTCGCACCAGAACCTGCGAACGGACTGAAACTTTGCACGAACGTTAAAACCCCATTGAGGTCTATGGGACTCGAACGTTCGAAATCAAAAGTGCTAATTTTAAAGGCTAATTTGCATGGTATTGTCCTAAAAAGGGTTTGGGGACCTGGGTCCTGCCCCAGGGGACATGTATCAATGCAAAAAAAAGTTTTAAAAACGGCCGTTTTTTTGGGAGCTGTGATTTTAATGATGCTTAAAGTGAAAAAAAAATGAAATATTCCTTAAAATATCATACCTGGGGGGTGTCTAGAGTATGCCTGTAAAGTGGCACGTGTTTCCCATGCTTAGAACAGTTCCTGCACAAAATGACATTTTTAAAGGAATAAAAGTCATTTAAAACTGCTTACGGCTTTAATGTAATGTCGGGTCCTGGTAATATGGATGAAAATCAGTGAGACAAACAGCATGGGTACCCCCCCAGTCCATTACCAGGCCCTTTGGGTCTTGTATGGATATTAAGGGGAACCCCGCACCCAAATTAAAAAAAAGGAAAGGCGTGGGGCCCCAGGCCCTCTGAACAGCAGTATACAGGTAGTGCAAACAAGACAAGGACTTTAGGTTTGATGTTAAGTAGAATCTGTTTGTAATTTTGAACTGGTACATTTTTTAAAGTGTTTAGCTCCAGCCAAAAAATATATTTTAAGCTTTTTGGAAAACATAGGGAAGGGTTATCACCCCTGTGACATTTGTTTTGCTGTCTGTGCACCTCTTCAGAAGATTTCACCTCACATTCTGTCCCAATGACAAATGTTTTTTGAAAATTTGGTGAAACAAGGATTGGTGATAAAGCATCAGTGGAAAGGAGAAATGTTTTCCCATATTTACTCTTACAGGAGAGAATTTCCCTTCCTAGGGGTAGCTTTTATCTCGCTTCCTGTTGTCTCCTTCCATTTGCAAGTAGGAGTCGTTTGTAAGTTGGATGTTTGAAAGTAGGGGCCTGCCCTATATACTCTGCAGAAATCGGGGCCTTAGGTGTTGGTGTTGCCACAACACTGTAAGCCCTCACAGGGCCCTGCTGTGAAATATTATATCAAGAATTGTAATTACATGCACCTGTTGAACAGGGGCAGAAAAATTGGGCCTTTGGTGGTAGTGGTGCTGGTGCCACAACACTGTAAGTCCTCACAGTTACTCTTGGTGGGCGCAGAAACGGGCCCTGCTGTGAAATATTATATCAAGAATTGTAATTACATGTCCCTGTTGAACAGGGGCAGAAAAATTGGGCCTTAGGCACTGGTGCCACAACACTGCAACCACTCACAAATACTCTAGTTGGAGCGCAGGAACAAGCCCTGCTGCAAAGTATTGCATCAAAAATTGTAATTACACGCCCCTGTTGAACAGGGGCAGAAAAATTGGGCCTTAGCCACTGGTGGCGGCGCCCAGAACCAAAAATATTCTTACAAGGTATCAGCATGATCACTGAGGAGGAAGAGGATAGTCACTCAGCATCAGCATAGGGAGTCTTGAAGGAATCTGACATTTCAAAAAAAATTATTCGGTTGCATCAGCATCAGGTGCTTGGTATCTGGTGGTGATCCAAGACTGATTCATTTTTATGAAGGTCAGTCGATCGACCGAGTCGGTGGACAGGCGCACCCTGTGATCGGTTACAAAGCCTCCAGCAGCACTGAATGTGCGTTCCGAAAAAACGCTGGATGCAGGAAAGGCCAGTAGCTCAATTGCATACTGTGCAAGCTCTGGCCAGTGATCCATCCTCAAGAGGATTTTCGGTGAGAAAGGTGTCCAAGTCAGATCTTGCCCCTAGGTATTCCTGCACCATGTAAAACAGACGCTGGCGATGGTTGCTGGAATCGATCATACCTTGGGGTTGTGGACTAAAAAATTGTCTGAACGCATAGGTCAGACGGCCACCTTCTCCACCGCTCCTTCTTTGACTGACCGAAGCCTCAGCAACACGTTGTCCAGGAACAGGAGTTTGTAACCTCCCAGTCTCTGGGAACGCATTGCACAGACCTTTCTGCAAGGCCTCCCGAAGATGTTTCATCCTTTGCTCCCTCTGCGATGGCAAGATAAGGTCTGCAACCTTACCCTTGTAATGTGGATCAAGGAGGGTTGCCAGCCAATAACGATCCCTCTCCTTGATACCACGAATACGAGGATCCTTCCGCAGGCTTTGCAGGATCAGGGAGGCCATGCAGCGTAGGTTTGCTGAGGCATTCGATCCGGAGTCCTCTGGGTCACTAAGGATGACATGATCCGCAGCCTCCTCCCAGCCACGTACAAGTCCATGGGTTTCTTGGGATGTAAATGATCCCTTAAAGACTGCTGCTGATGCTGAGTGCCAGGCTCCACCTCCATGCTGACACAATCCTCTTCCTTCTCCTCGTCCTCTTCCTGTGTGATCGGCGGGCATGCAGGAACACTGTCTGGATAAAGGGGGCCTTGAGAGGTAAGGTGACAGGACAGTGCATGCATCCCTGATCATAGCCCACTGGCGTGGGGAAAAAAACAAGGTCCCCTGACCCTGTCCTGGTGCCATAGTCCCATAGGTACTCATTGATGGCCCTTTGCTGCGTGTGCAGCTGCTGCAGCATGGCCAACGTTGAGTTCCACCTGGTGGGCATGTCACAGATTAGGCGGTTCTTGGGCAGGTTAAATTCCTTTTGGAGGCCAGCCAGCCGAGCACTGGCATTATATGACCTGCGGAAATGCACACAGACTTTCCTGGGCTGCCTCAGGACATCCTATAAGCACGGGTATCTGCCCAAGAACCTCTCCACCACCAAGTTAAGGACATGAGCCAAACAGGGCACATGGGTCAGTTATCCCTGTCAGAGGGCAGAGAGGAGGTTGATGCCATTGTCGCAAACCACCATTCCTGCCTTAAGCTGGTGTGGCGTCAACCACCTCTGACAGAATTCAATAGTATAGAATAGAATTGATGCTGTTCAACCATATATGCACTGAATAATGATCATAAATATATAAGTGTAAAAATGATATATATAAAATATAAGTGTAAAGAGCTATATATATATATATATATATATATATATGTGTGTAATGCTCTTACAGCAATATATTAAACATTAAAGTGCAGTGTGCTATAACATATGTACTCTAATACATCAATAAAAATCTGTGAACAATCCAAACTGTGATAAAAAACAAGTGGTGAAAAATCCAATCTAAACCATTCCGGTAAAAGTGTCCAGCTTTGAAGTTTTTTAAAACTGTGATGTGTCCCTTCAGTGAAATGACAATATTCTTGATGTGGCAAGTGCTCCCTGCAGGTAAAGTATATCAAGAGGAGGGGTATGAATATATACCCTCCGGGCCTAATGATCATTATTTCTATAGTCCCCACACCCCTCCTAACAAGACCAGTTTCTACCACTTCTCCTTTTTGGCCTTACAGTGCTTCTAAGGTTTTCCAAGTTTTTTATATAGTTTTTTATATATAACGTCATTACCATATTATTTTAATACATTTTTTAAAAATAATTTTTTTAAATATTTTTTCCGCAGATTTATATATTTTTTAAAAATGGATATTCAGAATAGTTTTTTAATACAGCACCTCCTACACACTACTTCCAATTAAATAGTTTGCTGTTTGATAACTTTTATCAATATAGAACCATACCTATATTGGTTACAGTATTATAGTTTGCCATTTTTTCCCATGATCATTAGGCCCGGAGGGTATATATTCATACCCCTCCTCTTGATATACTTTACCTGCATTATGATTCTTTGGCCACCACATATATAAGGAATATAATTCTTTATCATTGAGTATTCGCAAGATTGTTTATAGTTCTAATTTTAACATCTTACACTTATTTAGAGTTCTTAATTTTTTCCATTTTTTTAGTTTCATAATAACCTTCTTCTGCTCGTATCCTATAATTTTTACACATATTTCTTTTTTACATAAAGTCATTTTTTATTACTTCCTTTTCCTCTTGTGGGATGACTGGAAGATGTGCATTGTCAAGTTTGAATAGACACAGATCACCGTTTATATATGTTGTCCATATGATGTTTTGTATTGCAAATGATGGAGGCGCCAACCATGTCATTTATTCACTAGCCCACTAGATGGCGCTTGGGGTATAACCTCTCGTTACGGTATCCAGGCTCCCATATCTGTTTGGAGGGTGGGACTGCACATTCTGATTGGCGATCAAGGCGCCTCCATTGACTATATATAGACGTATGGAGTACCAAGATGGCCGCGCCTCAGATGACGTTTTGATGATGAAACGCATAAGGCGTGGCCACGTGATATGCATACGTCGCTCTTTGTGCTGTGTTGACTTCCGGTTATGGGCAGGCGGGTGGTGGAAAGCACGCTACACCACGCTGCCTATTCGGCCAGAGACTTTGTGCCTGTAGGTGGAGCGCTGTCAGCTCCTTTTTAAATTAGTGTTTTTAACAATAAAATATACATTTTCGGATTCACACTATGAGGCTCACTTCTTTTTTGTCACATATGGATGCTTAATGCTGGGGATTAATCAGAGGTGATCGTGACATCAGATGACTGATGGAGGATTGAGGACTGTCACCAAGGATCATCACTGCTGGATTTTGTCTACATGCCTGTTACCCCTGCAGGGGTTGGGCACTCTGGTGAGTGAGGGCACGAGTGGGGGTGCATTGGAAGACGGGGAGCACTTGCCACATCAAGAATATTGTCATTTTACTGAAGGGACACATCACAGTTTTTAAAAAAATTTTTTTGGGGGACACTGTTTTTCATCATCACTTTGTTTATGAATTGGACAGTTTACACATCAAAGCTGGACACTTTTACCGGAATGGTTTAGGTTGGATTTTTCACCACTTGTTTTTTTATCACAGTTTGGATTGTTCACAGATTTTTATTGATGTATTAGAGTACATATGTTATAGCACACTGCACTTTAATGTTTAATATATTGCTGTAAGAGCATTACACATATATATATATAGCTCTTTTTCCCACAACTTTTTACACTTATATTTTATATATATCATTTTTACACTTATATATTTATGATCATTATCCAGTGCATATATGGTTGAACAGCGCCAATTCCCCCATTATTGAATTCTGTCTGATTAGAATTAGGTGATATTCTGTGTCGGGGGGGCTGCAGTTTCTTTTTTTTCTCTTAAGCACGGAACTATTGTCTTTCATTTCGTCAACCACCTCTGAACCTGCCCCTGCAGAGCTGACAGAATCTCTGCCCCAGTGTAGCTTCTGTCCCCCAAGCACACCAGCTCAAGCACCGCATGGCATCTTTTGGCCTGCGTACTTGTGTAGCCCCTTGAATGCCTACGGAGCACCGCTGGTTCCGAGGACAAAGCATAGGAAGAGGCCATGGAGGAAGAAGAAGAGGGGGTGGAGGAGAGAGGTGTGTCAGAATCACCAGTAGTAGCATTTTGAAGGCGTGGTGAAGGAACAACCTCCAACACTACTGCACCTTGTCCTGCATCCTTCCCAGCTGCCAGCAGAGTCACCCAATGTGCCGTGAAACTTAGGTAACGTCCCTGTCCATGCCTGCTGGACCATGAGTCAGCGGTAATATGCACCTTACCGCTGACCGCCCTGTCCAGCGAGGCCAAGACATTGCCTTCCACAGGCTGGTAGAGAGCCAGAATCCCCTTCCTTGAGAAAAAGTGGCGTTTGGGAACCTGCCATTGAGGAACTGCACATTCCACAAACTCATGGAAGGGGGCAGGTCTACCAACTAAAAAGGTAGCAGTTGAAGTGCTAGCAATTTAGCCAAGCTAGTATTCAACCGCTGGGCATGTGGATGGCTGGGAGCGAACTTCTTTCTGTGATGCAGCAGCTGCGGCAGGGAAATTTGCCTGGTACAATCTGACGTTGGTGTACCGATAGCAGATTGCCCACAAGTACTTGGCTGTGACACACCTAATTCTACACCTTCATTCCTTTCAGTGCAGGTCTCAGAGAGGACTGAAGGTATAGTGGGGTTGGAGATCCCAGCTGATGAGGAGCAAGGAGAGGTCCTCTTTGTTCTTTGGTGTGGGTCTTTTAGGTACGCTTGCCAATGAACTGCATGGCAGGTCAACATATGTCTGGTCAAGCATGTGGTGCCCAAGCGGGAGATGTTTTGGCCACACGAGATACGCTTGATACATATGTTTCAAATAGCAGCGGTGCAATCTGATGCACTCGTCTCAAAAAAGGCCCACACCAAAGAACTTTTGGAATAACACTCAGAGACAGCAGCGCCATGCACATGCAGAGCTCTGCGGTGTGATGCAGTCAGTGTGCTGCCCTTAAGCTGGCCCCTGGAGGGC
The DNA here is from genome assembly GCF_042186555.1 of Aquarana catesbeiana. NCBI lineage: Eukaryota > Metazoa > Chordata > Amphibia > Anura > Ranidae > Aquarana > Aquarana catesbeiana. The sequence continues at coordinate 204,118,026 of NC_133330.1, forward strand.
ATCCTGCCTCGTTGGTGATGTGCCGCCTCCTCCTCTCTCTATCAGGCATCCACGTGGTGTCAGTGACCTCATCATCCCCTCCCTCCTCATCACTGGAGCAAACCTGGCAGCAGCAGCAGGGGGAACATGACTGCCAGATTGCTGTCCTTCTTGGACACCCCCTCTGTCTGGGCTCACGTTACTGCCTTCCTCTAGCTGAGTACCATCATCGGAGCCTTCAAAATGCTGGACATCCTCCTGGAGCATGTACACAACACTGTGGTCAAACAGTTCGGGGGACTCCTCAGGAGGACATGACGGGGCTAGGGAAGGAGTGACTGATGCCATTGAGCCGAGGGAAGAGGTCGCATTGGCAGCTGCTTTGCCAGACAAAGTACCCTGAGCCTGGGTGAGAGAGGATGAGGAGGATGAGGATGGCTTGGTCATCCACTCGACCAAGTCTTCCGCATGTTGCGGCTCAACACGGCCAGCTGCTGAAAAAAAGGACAAGCGTGTCCCACGGCTACGTGCTGATGAAGATGCACCGTGTCCACAACCAGCACTGTTGCCTCTAGACACAGAGCCTGCTTGCCCTCTTTTATTCGCTTGTGACGGTCTACCTCTGCTTGTTGGCCTTCCAGACATACTAATGGCCTGCAGTGAGACGTAGCTGCACAAAACTGGGATGTGTATATGTATATGTATGTGTGTGTGTATGTATATATATATATATATATATATATATATATACCGATTATACTGCAGCTAGCAGAATCAACTGCCTGCCTGTAGTATTATTAGTATGAGAACACCTGCACTTGTCTTCAGGTAGCTATACTGTAGGTGCAACTGTGCAGGGTACACAGTACACTAACTGGATATACTTCAAGAGCCTGCCTGTGCTGTTAATAGGATCAGAAGAAGCACACAAGCACCTGTCTTCAGGTAGCTATACTGTGGGTACAACTGTGCAGGGTACACAGTACACTAACTGGAAATACTTCAAGAGCCTGCCTGTGCTATTAATAGGATCAGAAGAAGCACACAAGCACTTGGCTTCAGGTAGCTATTCCGTAGGTGCAACTGTGCAGGGTTACACAGAACACTAACTGTAAATACATTCAAGAGCCTGCCTGTGCTATTAATAGGATCAGAAGAAGCACAAAAGCACTTAGCTTCAGGTAGCTATACTGTAGGTGCAACTGTGCAGGGTACACAGTACACTAACTGGAAATACTTCAAGAGCCTGCCTGTGCTATTAATAGGATCAGAAGAAGCACACAAGCACTTGGCTTCAGGTAGCTATACTGTAGGTGCAATTGTGCAGGGTACACAGTACACTAACTGGAAATACTGTAAAAACACCTGCCTGCTTGTCAGTATATTAGGAAGAGAATAACAGGAACGGATCCAGTTAAACTGAATACAGTGTGTATGTATATATATATATATATATATATATATATATATACACAACACCCGGGATGCATATATATACACAATACACTGTAAGTGCAGCTAACTGACTCGACCTGCCTACTCTGTCTAACTTAAATCAAATGGCACTGTCTCTCTATCTATCTCTCTCCACCGCAACACACTACACAAGGCCGCCACGCAGGCGGCCTTATATAGTATGGGGTGTGTACTAAACCCCCTGAGCCATAATTGGCCAAAGCCTCCCTGGATTTGGCCAATTACGGCTCTCTGTACACATGGCGCTGTGATTGGCTAAGCATGCGGGTCATAGTGCATGCTTGGCCAATCATCAGCCAGCAATGCACTGCGTTGCCGCAGTGAATTATGGGCCATGACGCGCCACTTAAATTTGTCGCGAACGGCCCATAACGTTCGTAATTCGGCGAACGGCCGAACACACGATGTTCGTTTTGGACATGCGTTCGACTCAAACACGAAGCTCATCAATAGTAAAGAAGTAGCTTGTAATAACCCATGTGGTCCGAAGGGGGCCCAATGGAAGGTTGACAACTGTATTAACTGGTTTTGTAGTAAGGGAAGATTTGCTTCCTGCAGAAGGAACAGTGGCTCCACAGAGGAGACAAGTCCCTTTTGGGAGGTAGCTAAGCTTGCTAATCTTTCAGCTTATCAGATAGTAGGCATACCAATCATCGCAATCTATTACTTGTCGGGTATTCATGCGAATGGAGGACAAGGTGTCCAAAGTCAGAGTTGTAGTGGTCGCAGACTTAAGTCCTTCCGAAAATGCAACAAAGAGAGCCTCAGCTATGCTGCAAAGACTCAGCAAAATGGAGAAGTCCTATCTTTGCTGTCAAGAAGGAATGCAAGACTAGTCAACTTCTGATAGAGGTATCTCCCAGTCAGTTCTGCCAGCCCTTTAAGTTCAGGTTTCCTAGAACTTCCTGCCAGCCGGCATAAGGTACAAAGCTGTTGGATGCCAAGGGATGGTCTCCAAACCAACAAGCCATTCAAGGGATAGGCAACAAATAAGGCTATCAGGATATTGATCTGACAGTAACCTTAGTGGCTTCCCAGAGGTGGAAGCAGTGCAACTACTGACATCCAGCTGGATCTGCAGATTAGCCAATATGTATATTGAACAAACCTAATAGTCTCCAGGATCCTTATCAGTATCAGCATTCGTTCAGTGGTGATGAGGACAATAATTTCCCAGTGGCCTACAGACCATGATATCCGCAGGTACAGTCTCAGATCCGAGAACCTCCTATTCTCCTTCCTGAGATCCAACACCTCATACAGCATGGCCAACGGTATGTTCCAAATTCAGACAACTTCTATCTAGATGCTGGAGAGCAAGAAGTGAAGGCTCACCTGGAGGTCTCACTTTTAGTGTTTGAAATCCTATGGAGGTCAGGGCACCTACTCCAAACTTCAAGTACATTAGATCATAGGAAACCCTACAGAATTTAAAGGATGGAATCCTCTGTTCCCTGCTGTAAGGATTGAATTGTATACAAGGTAGCCTAGAGACGGCATTAAAGGAAAGATGAGGCTCGTCGTGTCCTCACTCTCTGGGATCCAGTAACTGTTGCATATCTTAGCAAACCAATTCCGAAAGAACCTGGGCAGATTGTTCTTTACGCCCTGGGGTCTTCCAAATAGTGTGGGACACATTATCTCACACTCCATTCAGAGGAATAAGACATCCTCAATATGACCAGTAACACTGAAGAAGTATTTTGTATGGCTAATAGGTCTAGAAAGATCTCAGATATCCAAGTGTCAAGCCAAAAACTACCTTGTTGCTGAAATTATCAGGCAAAATGGCTCTAGTCTCTTCCTCAGCATTAGGGATGAGCCTGATGTTTGAGTCGAATGTAAGTGGCTTCCTTGTGGCGTCAGAAGGGGGTGGGGTCACCCATTTATGCCCCACCTTAAGCTATATAAGAACTGTCACAGTGAAGAAGTGTCAGTCAGTGGGAGCGTCCCATGGAGGCGGAGCGGTTGCGGCATGTTTTTTTTTTTTGGTGCGTCGGGCGGCGTCGATTTACATCACAGGACTTTTTAAATTTTTTTATTTTTTAGTAAAGGTCTTGTCCCAAGCTATCTCTTGTCTTTTGTACCCTTTTTGACACTTTTTTTTGTGAAATGGTAGGGGTACAATGTACCCCATTACCAATTCACATAGGAGGGGAGGCCGGGATCTGGGGGTCCCCTAGTTAAAGGGGGCTTCAAGATTCCGATAACCCCCCCGCCCGCATACCCCCACAACCACCGGGCAAGGGTTGTGGGGATGAGGCCCTTGTCCCCAGCAACATGGGGACAAGGTGCTTTGGGGCCAGACCCCAAAGCACCCTCTCCATGTTGAGGGCATGTGACCTGGTACGGTTCAGGAGGGGGGGTGCTCTCCCCCCCTCTTTTCCTGCAACCTGCCAGTTTGCTTGCTCGGATAAGGGTCTGGTATGGATTTTGGGGGACCCCTCTGCCATTTTTTTAAAAAAAAATTGGCGCAGGGTTCCCCTTAATTTCCATATCAGACCTGAAGGGCCTGGTATAGATTTTTGGGGGACCCCCACACATTTTTTTCTTTTAATCTTGGTTCAGAGTTCCCCTAATATTCATACCAGACCCAAAGGGCCTGGTAATGGACCCATGCTCTTTTTTTTCAATGAGTTTTACCTATATTGCTGACAATTCATTACAGCCGCGATCCGTTTTAGACAATTTTTCCTTTAGAAATGTCATTTTGCTGTGGTACTGTTCTAAACACGGGAAAAATGCGCCACTTTGCAGGCATACTATAGACAACCCCCAGGCATGATATTTAAAGGAATATTTCATTTTTATTGTTTCACTTTAAGCACCTGAAAAAATGTCCGTAAAAAAAAAAATTTGCATTGATACATGTCCCCTGGGGCAGGACACAAGTCTCCAAACACTTTTTATGACAATAACTTGCATATAAGCCTTTAAAATGATAAAAATAATAATAAAAATGTTAAATATTAATAAAAATAATAATATATTAAAAATCAAAAATAATTTTGATTTTTCATGTTCGTGTCCCATAGACTTTAACGGTGTTCATGTGTTCTTCCAAATTTTTTGCCTGTTCGGTATGTTCTGGTGTAAACCGAACTGGGGGGTGTTTTCGGCTCATCCTTAGGCAGCACTATACAGAGGTCTGCATCTTTGCATCTGGGTTAGAACATCATCCTTCAGGCATATCCAAATTAAAGTGTTTTGAAGTACCACAAGAATTGGAAATAGATTCAAGGTTAAAGGGAGACATAGAATTGGCCCTTCTTCAAGGAGAAAACAATAGGCTCTTCAGGCCTAATGGCATCAGAAGAAGACAGTCGCTGTCCATTAAAGACAATCTCAGTGGTGTGGATTAAGTTAGTGAAGGGGCTTTGATGGCTAGGACAAATCCATCAATTGAGGGCAGAGACTTCTTTCCCAGACGGATTGCGGATCCATGGACGGAACTCCAAAGGAGTCCCTCCAGAACTAATATGTAAACTATGACATGGTCTACATTCAACACGTTGGGGGCCCATTTTAAAATGGACCCAGCGGCCTTAGCTATAATACATTTCAGTCGTTAGTCGGGATAGATCTAATCCTCGACTTAAACACTTCAGCATTACCCACCCTTGTTGTCTTGTGATTTAGTACATCCCATATGTACATGCTGTCATGCTGTGTCAGGAAAGAGGAAATTTTTTTGCTTACCTGAAGGTAATTTCCCTTTCCTGATGCAAAGCATGACAGCATATAGGTTCCTCCCGATAGGGCTTCGCAGTGATACTAAGTTATGAGAATGCTGCCTGCAGGGAGGAGACTTATTTATATAGTATAACCGGTCCTGGAATAGGGCAGCGGGCGGAGCCTACCCATATGTATATGCGGTCATGCTTTGCATCAGGAAAGGAAAATTTCCGTCAGGTAGTATAAAATACCCTCTTTTTTTTGTCACAAGTTTTTGGAAAATCCAGAAAGAAAATGAAGTTTTTTACACAAAGTTGTCAATTTTATAAGATATTTCTCACACACACAGCATGGGCATACTTAGAATTATATACCACTAAACACATTCTGATACCCCTCCAGAGTAAATGTGTAAGACTTTTTCAGTGTTTGGACTGATTATATACCGAGCATCGTATCTTGTGTATCACAAAAATGGAATAACACTGCAAAGAAAACAATGTACAGTAATGGTCACCTCTGTATGTTTGGTCAGGGAATATAGCTTAGTGTATGCTTACCTATAGCAGTTCCCATTCCTATACACCAAGCAAGCCTAGTATTCTGGTATGTGGATACCCGTGGGAATGTCATATTTACTGGCCAGGAAGTACAAGAGGCTGATGAAAGGAAGAGTTCCTGTGGTTTGCAGAAGTGCATTTTTCTGCAGGGGATGGCTGTCTCCCAGGAACATGGTCAGTGGTACATGCAGATGGGTCAGCTCAGGCAAAAGGCAGAGATATGGTTAGCAATCAGGCAAAGAATCAGTCCAGGCATCAGGCAGAAAGGTGGTCAATAAACAGACTAGGATTGGTACAGGCAGCAGACAGAGGCAACACTGCACTGATGTGGGAGTTTTCAGGAACACTATTGCAATCTTACACTGGGCTGGTGACACTGGGGACTAGTGTGACAGGAATCAGCAACACTGTTGACTTACACTGGTCTGGTGACACTGAGACTGGTGTGACAACAATCAGGGACACCGTTGCTGGCTTACACTGGTGTGGTGACACTAAGACTGGTGTGGCAGTAATAAGAAACATTGGTGCTGGCAAAGACTTGTCTAATCACACTGGGACTGGTGTGGTGATGATCAAGAAACATGTTGCTTGCTGCACTGGTCTGGTGTGGTGGAAATCGGGAACACTAATTCTAGCACTAGTCTGGTGACTGGTGATTGACTGCACTGTTAGGGCTCATTGACACGTAAGGTTGGGAGGCAGTAAAACCTTGGTTGAGCCACAATTTTAACACCCCTCAACCACTATCCCCTTTAGCTGCAGAGGCAGCAGCTGGAGGTGCATACCTACAACAGATTTGTTGCTTTGCTTCTCATCTGTGGCAGGAATTATCCTCCCTGTATACCCACCAATCGTGACTCATTCAAGTAAATGGGACTGCTTGCTTGCAAGTGGTCCATGGCATTAAAGCAGGTTGTGAGGAGGCCTCCATACTGCCTGTCACTGTTGAACAATAATTGCTCTTCAGAGAGCATCGCACATGTGAACTAGACCTTATAGTGACACTTTTTCTGGCGTGGCAGTGATCAGGGACACGGTGACTGGTGTGGAGGTGATCAAGGAAACTGTAACTGGTGTGTCAGTGATAAGGGAAACTGTAACTGGTGTGTCAGTGATAAGGGAAACTTTGACTGGTGTGATAGTGATTGGGGACACGGTGACTGGTGTGGCTGTGATCAGGGAAACTTGGTCTAGTATGGCGGTGATCAGGGACACACACTGAAATCGATGTGGCAGTGGTCAGGGCAACTCTGGCTGGTACAGCAGGGATCATGGACATTGTGACTGGTGTGCTCATGATCAGGGACACTGTTACTGTTGTGGCAGGTCTGGTGACATGGTACTGCTGTGGCAATGATCGGAGACAATGGCTGGCAGTGTTGACATACAGTGATATCAAAGCAGCCAGCCACTGTACACAACCACCACTACAGCAGTACAATGTCAACATAGGGACACTACACTTGTTCTGGTGACAGAATGTAAAAAAAAAAAAAATTTTTTTTACATGCTGTCACCAAAGCTGTGCAGTGTCAAAACATTTGGGGAAGCGTGATCAGATTTTATTATTTTTTTTATTGCTGTGATTGTTTAAACAGTCATAATGACTGTATAAGAAATCACTTTCCTAACACTTCAGCTGAATTCATTGGTCATGGTGATCATAGTACAAAACAAAGGCTGACTACTTTGTTTACTACTGCTGACTGTGATTGGTCACAGTGATCACATGGTACAAGACCAATGACAGCAACCCTTTACACTGATCTGTGAGCTGCTGTGACTGGGGGACACAGAGTTCACAGGTTACAGTGCTGTGCACCCTCGAGGGCACATGAGGCGCTCAAGCAAGAGGGTATAAGGGTACATCCTCCCAGAATGGCGCTTGTCCCACCTGGTCTATATGTGCAAAGACCAGGCAGGAAGCAGTTAAGAAACACTTATGGATACCAGGACACATAAAGCTTTTTATTTTGCTTGAATTTTGAATTGCTACGTGGTAGTACAATAAAATCGTGTGGCATTGAATCACAAAGACAGTACTTGTTACATGGGCAAGAAAAGACCTAGCTTTTGAAAGCCCTAAAATTTACTGACTAGTTTCTTTGTATTGCAGCACATTACAGTATAGTAAACATAGCATGACCCTTTTGGCACTAAAGCTTACTTTTTTAAATCAATAGTGCGTAGCCTTACTGTTTACAGTATTTGCTAAAGTTATAAGAAATGAAATAAGAGAACAGTAATGTGTCATAATGTCTTGTAACAATCTGTTGCTTTGTTGAGGCCTGTTGTTAAATGGCTAAACGTTGTGTTCTCTATCGATTCATGCCAGTTCATAGTTTGTTTCATCTTTTGTTACCCTGACTAAAAGCCATAAATATCAGTCTGTAGTTTAAAAACCTATCATTTTAGTGCTTGTTATCAAAGGTATAATCAGCATTATTGCAATTGAGAATTCTTCAATAGACCATAATTGTTGGTAACATATTTGACTTCTGATCTACCAAATGGTTCCTCAATTTTTAAATCTAAACTTTTGTCTTTCATATATAAACAGGCACAAAGCAAATTATAGATTAGGATAAGATCTACTAGGCAATATTATAGGACAATTAATTCTTCTTACTAGAATTTTGGCACAAAGATGAATTTAAGATTGCAGTAAGTGTACCAAATGTGTAGATAATTAAAGCTGGATATGCGGTGACAAATGAATAAGCATTCGATTCAAAGATATAAGCAGCTGATGTTAAACACACTTCTCTCATAAAACATGACATTAGCACCATCCTTTCCACCCCTTGGACATCCTTGTTAGTGTTGAGTTTTCTTATTGAGCTATAGGGAGGCTTAGAAAATTTTAGGTGCAATGCCAAGCTTCATGTTTATAGGATATGTATATTAAAATTGAGCTGCCAGCATCACTGGATCTTGTCGTTACGTTGACATACTGGGATTATTGGACAAATAGGCTGTTCAATTTGCAAAGGAAGTTGCACTGTGCAAGGCAATTTTCCTCAGGGCTTAGTGAATGAGATGAAGCTCTGCTGAGAATGGGCAAGTAGTTGAGGGTTCCCTTTACCATGACTAGCTCCTGGTAATCCCAATTTCAGCCAAATAAAGTGATGATCTTTTGTCTGACAACACACCGGCAGATGTTTCTGACCAAGAGATTTTGCGAGATATCTTTATAAGTTCAAAAAAGCTGCTAGCCCTGAGATGAGCCAGGACCTGAGTATCTGCATGTTCCCTCTTGTTTTAATGTCCTGTAGCATAAACAGATTTTTAAGCAAGTTAAACTGGTTGTAAAGAGAGAAGGTTTTTTTATCTTAATTAATTTTATGCATTAAGATAAAAAGCCTTCTGTGTGCAGCAGCCTCCCTCAGCCCCCCTAACACTTACCTGATGTCACTCTCTGTCCAGCGATGTCCACGAGTGTCTCAGCCTTCTGAGATTATACTCCCTGATTGGCTGAGACACAGCAGCAAAGCCATTGGCTTCC